>NC_082685.1:140372593-140674050 GCF_949987515.2 Delphinus delphis | reverse complement strand
TGTTAATTAATATAAGTAGAAAGGCCAGGACTTGAGCCCTGAACTGCCTCTTAACGTTTACACTCTACTGCCTATTTTAAAAAAAAAGAAAAAAAAAAAGCCTTTATGTGCATAGAAAATTACCGGAAAAATAGACAAATCATGGGGTGATAGCCCTGGGTAAGGGGAACTGTGAGTGAATGGATATCTGGAGTGACAGCAGGCTTGCTTTTTCTTGCATCATCTTTTATGTGGTTTGGACTTTATTTATTTATTTACCACATTCATCTTTGCATAGAAAAACTAAGTAATCTAGTTAAAAATTAAAACTTTCAATTAAAGCAAATGAACTTATTTACAAAACAGAAACAGACTCACAGACATAGAAAACAAACTTATAGTTACCAAAGAGGAAAGGAGGGGGGAGGGATAAATGAGGAACTTGGGATTAACAGATACACACTACTATACGTAAAATAGATAATCAACGAGGTATTACTGTATAGCACAGGGAACTATATTTAATATCTTGTAATAGCCTATAATGGAAAAGAATTGAAAAAGAATAAAACTGAATCACCTTCCTGTATGCCAGAAACTAACACAACATTGTAAATCAGCTATACTTCAATAAAACAAAGAAAGAAACAAATAAAAACTTTTTTTGCCAACTTGGTTATTGTCAGGCATCAACGGGAGGGCTGTAAATCTCAACAAACTCTCTTTCCAGAGGTCCTCTGTAACAGGCTGCAACTCTTGTCCGGAAAGAGACACTCATCTCTTCAGTCAGTGGCACAGACTGAACTCAGTAGCATGCACTGGGTGACTGTTCTGCACGAGGAATGCTGTGGTCTGAATGTTTATGTCTCCCCTTAAATCCATATGTTAAAATCCTAACGCCCAGTGGGATGGTATTAGGAGATGGGACCTTTGGGAGGAGCCTTCTTGAAGAGATTCGTGCTTTTATAAAAGTGACCCCACAGAGCTCCCTAGTCCCTGCCAACCATGTGAGGATACAACGAGAAGTCTGTAACCCAGAAGAGGGCCCTCACCCGACCCTGCTAGTGCTCTGATCTGAGACGCCCAGCCTCCAGAACTGTGAGCAATAAATTTCAGTTGTCTCTAAGCTACCTGGTCTCTGGTATTTCGTTATAGCAACCCAAACAGACTAAGACAAGAAACCTAAAGTCACCATCTAATGGGAAAGACTAAAACGTATATAATTTTCGTTAAAGAAAGGCACGCTGGGAAAAATGCTCAATGCAAAGGGAAGAGTAGCCTAACCATGTCACTTCCCTGTTTAAAATCTTTCCACCTTCCCACTGCCTTTAAGATAAAGTCTAAACTAGACTTATTCCAAGTTAATCTCTCCCTGACTGTACTCCAGCCCTCTGGCCTCCTTTCTATTTCCATAGCCTATGCTTCGTCCCACCACAGGGCTCTCTTATGCTGCGTTTACTTTCTGGAATGTTCCTTAATCCTCCAGCCTCCCCCATCCTCTCATAACACAGACATTATACACACTCACACACACATACTATATACCCCTGGCCTGGTGAATCCCTACTTCTATTTCAAGTCTCAGCTTAACCATCACTTCTTTAGGGAGACCTTTACTGATCCCACAGACTAACAAATCTGTTTCCTATAAGCTCTCATGGCTCTTCTTTTAAAATAAAACAAAATGAAAAATGCTTCCCTTTTATAATGGCTTTTTTTTTTTTTGCAGTACGCGGGCCTCTCACCGCTGTGGCCTCTCCCGTTGCGGAGCACAGGCTCTGGACGCGCAGGCTCAGCCTCCATGGCTCACGGGCCCAGCCGCTCCGCGGCATGTGGGATCCTCCCGGACCGGGGCACGAACCCGTGTCCCCTGCATCAGCAGGCGGACTCTCAACCACTGCGCCACCAGGGAAGCCCTATAATGGCTTATTTAATAGACCTTCAGATGGTAAACTCCAAGAAGTCACGGACCACATCCATCTTACCCACATGCCTCCATAGCCTCACCACTTAGTAAAGTGCCTGACAAAAAGTAGATTATAATAAAGACGTATTAAATTTAATATGCAGATCCAATACAGCTAACAATAGTAACTCATATGTATTGAGTGCTTACTCTGTGGCAGCAGCTGTTCAAAGTGTTTTATGTAGAATAAATATTTATCTTCCTACCTTTAAGGTAATTTCTATAATTATCCCCATTTTACAGATAAGAAAACATAGGTTAAAAAATTTGTCCAAGATCATACAATCATACAGCTAGGAAGTGGCCCAGCCAGCAATGAAACCCAGGAAGTTTGATTCCAGGGTAGAGCTGTTCATTCTTATGCTATACTGCCAAAGAGGGCTTGACAAGTTCTAAGTGGTAAAATGAAGAAAGGATTCATGGAAAATGTTGCCCTGAACATGGCCTTGGAAAAAAAAAAAAAAATATATATATATATATATATATATATATATATAAAGGTGATTCAGTATGCTGTACACCAGAAACTAACACAACATTGTAAATCAACTATACTTCAATTAAAAAAAAAGAAAGAAAAATGAATAAGATTTCTATTGCCTTGAAATCTAAGACTAGTAGAAGCAAATGAAGACAATCCCACTCAGTCTTCCATGATGACAAGTGCCAAGGCTGAGCAAAATGGCACCAGGAAACCACGTTTCCCTCACTCTTCTAGAAGGCTAAGGTGTTCTTAGCTCACTGGCTTCTAATTTGTTGCAGGATAGGAGTGGCGTAATTTGTAGGCTCTTGCACTTATACCTGAACTGGTTAGAAAGGAACTGGCACTGGGCAGGGATCAACTTAGCAGTGTGAAGGATTGCTTGCAGGTATAAGGGAATGTTGGTCAGGGTGTCAATTAGAACGTTGTTGAATGGTCCTCTTTCACTAATGCTAGGATGGTAGTAGTGAGTAGAGTCTGAAACAGTGAGGGTGGGGTCACCCCAGAAAACCTAAAGACAAGAGCTGGATTGAAAAGCCAAACATCCATCCATCAAAAAGAAGTCTGAGCTGAATGATAGGCATTCAGAGGTGGACAAATATGTAGAATCGTTTTGAAGAGAAGAGCAAAAGTCTTTGAAGAGAGGTCAAGAAGCAAGATTATAGAAAGTAGGAAGACACACGGATGGAAACAAGTTTCTTTACGAGAACCAAATAAACAGATGTTGGAGAAGCAGAAATCAGAGAGAGGGGCAAGGGTGCTTACATCTTCCAGGAGGCCAGGCATATTATAGGAGTTAGTGAAATCTATCCTGTTTAAAGGTTTATCAGCTAATGCTTCTTGAAAAGAAATAAACATTACTCTGGCACTGGGAGTGGAGGAGATAGAACACCTCAACACACATTCCAAAGTTCAAATTGAGGAGGCTTGGAGAGCAAGCGGGAATAAAAGGTAAAGAGAAAACTGTTAAAGACGCTACTAAGATTTTGTATGTACAAATAAAGGATAAAACCAAATACTATTTACTATTATTATTAAAGCCATCTCTCACTGATTGAGAGAAGGAACCAGGAAAGAGCAGATTGCTTGCAACCTTATGAGTCATCCTCAGCTAAAGTACCTAGCCAAGCCACACCCACATTCCTAAACTTTTAGCCGTTAAATTTGGGGGTATTTTGAAATTTAGCAACAGATAATGAATACAATTATCTTCAAGAGATCATCTTCTCTGCCTAGATCTTCAATATTGGTGCGTTTTAGGACTCCATTCTCTATGTTCTTTTCTCTCATTGTACACCTCCTGGATGATCTCAAGCACTGTCAAGACTTCAGTGATCCTCTCTATGCTGATGGCACTTAAATCTCTGCCTCCAATTCAGGCTCCATCCTCACATTCATATAATCTACTCTTAGCAAGATAACTCCATCCAGATGTCAATCATTATCTTTTTCTTGGATTTAACTCTTCTTTTGGTAGATCCCCTACTCCCCCTTCCAACATACACGCACACACACACACACACACACCACACACACACACACTTCTCAGGTCTTCTTTGATGGCCTATCATCCACTGGGGGTCTCCATACTTTTCATCTATTGTGGGTTTATTTTGTGTTAGACACTCTTCTAAGCACTTTGCACTTATTAACACATTTAACCTTTCCAAATTCCTACGAAGTATATCCTATTATTATACAACTTTATGATAAGAAACTGAGGTTCAGGAAAGATAAATAAGTTGCCTGGAAGTCATATGGATGGTAAGTGAAGGAACTTATCAGAATTCAAATCCAGGGAATTTCATTCAGAACTGGGCACTTGACCATATGCTCCACTATCTCCAATTCTGTACTGAACTCTTAGTTCTCAAAACTGAGCTGGATCTCATCTCTTCCTCTCAGCCTCTACTATTATAGACACAGTTCAGTTTTTCATCATCTCCTTCTTGGACCATAAAATAGCTTCCTTCTGTTATTATCTCTGGTACTGTCTCCTTAAAATTCATCTCCACAAAACACAAAGATTTAAAATGAAACTATGACCACATTGCTCTCCTCAGTGGCTCCATTACCATGCTCAGGATTATGCCCAAGTTACTTAGTATGGCGTATGAGCACCTTCATAATTGACCCCTGCCTATGACTCCAAATTTGACCTCATATAAGTTCGTTGCAGGCTGTAGTTCCTTTCAAGATAGCAGTTTCTATAGGCACAGTATTATTTATTCCTTGGGAGCAGCAATATGTAATAAATAAATCACTGTGTATATAATAAATTTTATCTGTACACCCCCAGGTTTTCTAAATGGGCTCCAGCTAATAGTAGAAAGAGTAGTTGAAATGTTTAGTAAGCCTCTGTTTTCAGTTGCTGTCAACTTTAGTGACGATTCCAATTATATGTTTTCTTGAATATGGGTTCTTCCCTTCCTTAAAAAAAAAAAAGCATTTGCTTTTTGAAAGAAGAGTGTCAATATACTGAATGCATTTATTTATTAATTCAACAATCATTTGTTTAGCCTACTTTACAATGTTAGTTTCTCAGGATTATATGGTAAATAAAATGACTAGAAATTCAACTAAGGGTATATATGATACAGCAAAACAAAGACCAGAACAGAAAGGAAAGCAAAGGCTATTGCATTAATTTGCAGAAAAGGCATGTAATGGAGGATTCAGAGAAGACAGCTGAGAGTAACGTGGCAATCAAAACCCAGATCAGGAATGACCTTTGTCCCCGTGTCAAGGGGACTGATTATTATCCTGCAGGCTGCAGGGAGACGTCACCAAATTTAAGCAACAGATTTCAGAGGCAGCGTAGTTCTGGTGAACACAAGGTTAAGGATGTGGCTGGAGATGTGAGTGACTCAAGTGGGACAGATATAGGAAGTTAAGGGATAGCAAGACATTATTGGCAATTCACATGATATAGAAGTTATTCAGGGGGCTTCCCTGGTGGCGCAGTGGTTGAGAGTCCGCCTGCCAATGCAGGGGACACAGGTTTGAGGCCTGGTCTGGGAAGATCCCACGTGCTGCGGAGCAACTAGGCCCATGAGCCACAACTACTGAGCCTGTGCGTCTGGAGCCTGTGCTCTGCAACGAGAGGCCGCGATAATGAGAGGCCCGCGCACCGCGATGAAGAGGGGCCCCCGCTTGCCACAACTAGAGAAAGCCCTTGCACAGAAATGAAGACCCAACACAGCCAAAAATAAATAAATAAATAAACAAGCCAAGCATTTGAAGCCCTTTTACAAAAAAAAAAAGAAGTTATTCAGCATTTTGTGAGGATTTGGGGTGGAAAGGATGATTATAATCCAGGTGCATTTTACAAACATTTGTTGACCTACAAAATCTTACATTCTCATGGAGATCCAGATTTAAAGAGAATTATAATGAAAACCTGAAACCTGATTTACAAGTTGTTACTTTCAACAACAAAAGCAGAGAAGACTAAAGAAAAACAAGTGAAAAGGAACTAATTCCTAGATGTAATCATCACTTTTTCCCCCCTAATTGCAAGCTTCAGTTGTTCTTGATCATTACTTACAAAGCAGCCAGTAAACTTTCACCTAGAATGTAACCACTAATTATGCATTTAACCATAGCTAAGTCTTTTACCATAGCTAAGTGTTCTTATATTCTAAAAAAGAATAGAAAATATATTTTTTTATTGGCATACAGTTGCTTTACAATGTTGTGCTGGTTTCTGCTGTGTAGCAAAGTGAATCAGCTATATGTATAAATATATCCCCCCTTTTTTGGATTTCCTTCCCATTTAGGTCACCACAGAGCATTAAGGAGAGTTCCCTGTGAAGAATAGCAAATATTTATTGAGTGTTCGCTAGTGCCAATAACTTTCTGAATGTTTCACATACATAGACTCATTTATCTTTACAAGGTAGGCACTAATATTTCTGTTTTACAGATGAGGAAACTGAGGCATGATGAGGATAAATAATTTGCCCAGATCTCACTCCTGTTTGGGGCAGAGTTGGGATTCTAACCTATGCAGTGTGTTTTAGAGCCAGAGCCGCATTTGAAACAAGAGGCACTGAGGGAGTGTGAATGTATCAGAGTAAGGTGTCATTATCAAGGGATATTCCCCATGGAATGATAGGTCCGTAGAATTCTTTCAAAAACTGAAAGACAGTAAGTTATTGCCAATAAGTAACTAAAACAAGATTTAAAAAATTAATTCATCCAGTAAAATGTTGAGCACCTACCCTATACATATATTGAGTATTGGTAATAGCTAGAAGGAAGAAAAATATGCATTCTTTGCCTTCCGGCACTATAATAATAACATACACGAAAAAGTAGGTCAAGTATGTCATTGAATATTAGAACGTGCAGAACGTAGCCCTCTCTAAGAAGTCAAAATCGAGATGTCCACTCAAGAAGCTCACGCACGTTCTTTTATGTTCAGCTCTTCATTTTCCAAGACCATAACAGATTAGAATAAGGGGAGCATCAGTATTACTAGCACCAAGGGTGTGATCTGGGGACTTTAACAAGCCCCCAGCCAACTCCATCAGCGCTCTTTCTCAGGTGGCACCAAATTAATACTCAGGTCCACAATCCCTGTCGGTTTTTTTCTAAGCTTGATGCCAAAGCTCATTTGAAGGCCTTCATCTGATCTGAACTGATAAAAAGTTATCGTCTTCATTTCTTCCACTTTGTGCGAACATGGGTTAATTTTGCCACAGACATATTAATGTGTTTGATTGTAAGATGCTGCTCCCAGCTCCGCCTGGGGTGTAAGTGATATACAGCGTAAGTACCACATCACCTTTGTAAGATCCAAACCCTCTGAATGCGGAAGTACATCTGTTTCCAGGGTTGTAGATAAGGGAAAACAGCATGCTTACTCTCCAAATGCAACTTCAAGACCAGTCCCAGGCAAGCCCCCAGCCCTCACTTCTTGGTTCACACCCGTTACTAACCCTACAGAGAAGCTAGGAGGCTGGTGACAGTGACAAAGACAGGAAGGCTGTACAGCACAGACCTGAGAACTAAAAAAATAAAACAACACAACAATAACCCTTCTTGCATCAGAAGTGACAGAGGTTCTCTTATCTTTGGCATACTCTTTTGAAGAAAGTAGAACATGTATAATTCTTCTTAGAAAGATGATAATCTTCCCCTCGAGACATATACTTAAAGAAGGTTAACTTAGCATTATGGGAAAGATCAATAATCCAAAATGTTCCCTGCGATTTGTGAGAAACTGATTTTATTCTGGACTTATAGGCACCAAAAATATGACAATGTGGTCATATGTGAAAAAAGATGCCAGTCAAATAAGTAGGGACATTAAGTCGTTAGCATTCATGGGAGAGCATGATCACTTCAGGCTGCAACGGGTAGGGCTTGACTTACAACATTGTTAGAGATAAAAGGAATATTAGCTACAATTATTGAAAAGTATATATGTTTTTCAAACTGGTGGGAGTGTCAATGATAATGAAGAACATTGGAATGACTGAATAAAGTGAATTTTGTGGGTCACCAATGGGACCAATTAGAGAAACAGATTATTGTAGCTACTGGTTCAGAATAAACTATTATTTTTTATTATATCTTGTTTAGAGCCCCCCAAATATCTCTAAAGGTGATAAATATTAATCCTTTGAATGAGGAGGTAGAGTTTGTGGATGGCTCTAGAGAATTTAGGTGACTTGTAGAAAGGTGGTAGGTTTGAGGTAGCATTTTGTAGAGTAAAAATCACTTTAAGAAACAGTTTCACCAGAACTGGAGGGGTTTGAGGTGAGTGACTACAGCCACTCACACTAGTCAAGCAGGTTTTACAGGGGAGACTAGTGAAGGAAAACAAATGTAAAGATGGTTTTTCATTGGTAGGTTAGCGAAAACCGAGCCTCAACAGCATGGAAGCAGTGTACACAGTCCTTAAATCAGCACTCATTTAATTTTTAGTTTCATCAGAACCTTAGATGATTCTTTTTACAGAGTTTAAGTATTTCCCAAAACTCTATCACTGCGCGCATGTTACTGAAGATTGATTGTAGACTATTGCATATATATATATATATATATTTTTTTTTTTTTTTTTTTTTTTTTTTTTTCTGTACGCGGGCCTCTCACTGTTGCGGCCTCTCCCGTTGCGGAGCACAGGCTCCGGACGCGCAGGCTCAGCGGCCATGGCTCACGGGCCCAGCTGCTCCGCGGCATGTGGGATCTTCCCAGACTGGGGCACGAACCCGTGTCGCCTGCATCAGCAGGCGGACTCTCAACCACTGCTCCACCAGGGAAGCCCTATTGCATATTTTCTAAAGAGACCCAAGCTACATCTCCTCTTCTTTAAGTCAGTTCACATTAAATTTTCATTCTACTGAATTTTTCATATTTTTCAGTAGGAAACTTATGGAAACAATTTTTCAGCTAAAGCTGAACAATGTGTTTTCTTCTGAGGATACTTACTTCATAGGCCAGGGAAGCCACGTTCCAGGGTCTGCGGTAGTACGTCAAGCTGTTGCCATCCCAAACTCGGTCACAGAGTCCGTTGTAGTACTCGTTGTTGAAAGGGGTGGTGAGGGGATCCATCCCTAAGACGTTGATCCTGAGTGAACAGAGTAACAGTAGGCGTGGAGACACCAGGAGCTAACGCGAGGCAGCCCTCAGTCACTGGGGGAAGAGAGCTTCAGCTCATGTCCCCATCACCCATGTGATGATGGGATATAATCAGGAATAGAAGCAAGAGCCTGGTCACCTCTGCTCTGTGTCCTGGGCGGGAAGTACATATTAAGAAGGTCTTATAAACTCTTCTAGGCAACTAGGGCACCGTTGAGCACAATGAAAGAAATGCAGTAAGTAGGAAGCAAGGGTCCATCTGGCTTCAAGAGTGGAACTCCACTGATGTAACCCTTAGCTAGCCTCCCTTGGTGAGCTAATACCACCGCTTTACATTATTTGAGAACAGAGCATCTCATGGGGGCAGAATAACTCATGCATATAATTTTTAATCTGTGAATCAACGTTGGGGCTCTTTCTCTCTCCATTCTCTTTAAACTTAAACCTTTCCATCCAGCTGTCTCATTGATTGTCAAGAACCTTGTTCCCTCCAGGCTTATTTTCCTCCTATTATACTTACAAGAGGAACACTAAAATGTCATCACCCAGCAAGGCATTCTCAAATGTTCTACTTTTTTTCTCCCAGCACAATATTTTCATTTGGCAAGCTTTAATTCAGAAATAGGAATCTTGTTTAGCCCAAAAAGTATTTACTTTGATTCGTAGGCCAAAAACCAATGTATGCAAAAGAAGCAGTTCATTCTTTGTGAAGTATTAATTGGAGAAATAGTCATTGCTGTCTAGACTGTATCTGGAATAAATGGCCCCAGGGCAGGGGGGCCAAATGGAGGTTTGCTCCTCACATCTATAACTTAGCTTGGCACAAAAGCATAAAGTCTTCCATTGTTCTGGACCACATCCCTAACTCCAATGAGCTGGATTACAAAGCCGGTTGTTGGTTTCAAGAGCAATTTGTCAAAGAGTGTGGATGACTTACTGCAAACCCATTGCTAATGCAAGGAAAATAAGTGGATGAGTATCCTATTGCCAGTTGGTTAGTTAAAAAACATCTTTATATAAACAGCACATTCTTAATAAACTTTGAATCTACACAGAAAATGAACATTATAGCTCAACTTGAATGAAAGGCAAGTTAAGGAACTGATTCAGGAATACCTTTCTCAAGGCTGACTGTATAGTTAGAATTAACTCGTTCTCACTTTTTTGCTCTCCCAAAAATACTTTTCATGAAAAACGCTATGGCCCTAATTTCTAATAAAGGGCCAAAAATTAGACCTAGTCACTCGAATAAAAAAGAGAGGAAAAAAGAAACACTATATATCTAGTTTACTTTCTTAAATCTCTTATCCTGGATGGGAGATTAAAATTTTGGCTTTAATTTTTCACCCATCCCTGCATCTACAAACATGTGAGCAATAGTTTAAAAAATATTACTAAGGTTTCAATACAAAGACATAGAATACTGGAAACAAATGATCTGTGTTGGTTTCTTAAACAAGACCTCAAGTACATTTTCTTTATTTTGTAGTGAACTTGTCTTCCATATATCTCATTAACGGAGATGCTGCACTTCTTCGCGTTCAGTGAATAAGGACATTCATCCTTGCTTATAGTGGTGATGAATTCTTAAGAGTACTATATCTACGGATAGTGTAGTGTTTGTAATAAACAGTGGGTAATATTAAGACAGTTAATACAGTCCTTGATCTCATTAAAATTATATTCAAGGTAAGGGGTTGGATATAATTACCAATTTCAAACAGTAGTCCAAGGACGAATATACATGTGCCAAATGAATAGTACAGGTAAGTGATGTACAATGTTCCCAAGAGGAAGAGGTCCCCATGGCAGGGTCATCAAAAGGGTTTTAGAAGGAGTAGGTTTTGATTTGGGTTTTGAAGGATGGGGCCTGAAGGGCAGAAGGAATGAGGGTGCAAAATTCTGCAGGTGGAAATGTATATGGCATGTTTTTGGGTAGCGGTCTTCAGATTTTTCTGCATGTTCTGATCTATTAAAAATGTTGATAAACTATGCCTCCTTAAACAGTTTTAGTCGGACATCTAAAATGTTCCCTCTTAAGTTTAAGTAGTTGCAAAGGATATAACTTCTCAGCAAGCTGTAAATATTTATGCTTTAAAATATAATTATTTTGCCTCTTAAAAATAAATCCAATGGAATATAAATTCTATAGTGATGATGGGTATCAAGTGACTACAATGTTTATATTTCTTTAACAGTTGGATGTTTTATGGTATTCCTTTGGATTCTTTCTTCTTTTAAAAATAGACCTTATTTCTTAGAGCAGTTTTAAGATTCATGGCAAGATGAGTGGATGATAGGGAGATATCCCATATGCCCTTATCCCCCTTTTATGCTTGAATCTATATTTGTATTCCATTTCTGCTCCAGAATTTTAACCTAATGTAATGTAGTTTTATGCTTGGAAGTTTTAATTGATCACTTTTTCATACTTTTCTGTATGAAAAAGGTATTAATTGAAAATTTTAAAACATTAAATATCCTTTGACCATAAGGTCTAAGTATTTAAAAAATTCTTCTGGATTTGATTTACCATTATTAGTAGTATATTTCAGTATATTAAAATTTAAAAAATAGTTAATAAATCTAAGTAAAATTTTATTGGATAGTTATCTCTCAATGAAATGAATGGAGCTTCCTTTTTAATTAATTGATTAGCTACTGTACCCATGGGTGAATATTCCTTATTGCTAGAAAAAGATAGGGCTGAGTACCAATTTTATTTCTACTTTCCATTTTTATAGAGGTAAATGCTGAGAAATTTAACTCACATAAATAAGTAGATAAGAATAGAAAGAATTTTGTCACAGCAATGTCACTCAATTCTTTGATCTTCTGAGTTTTATGCCCCCCCCCAAAAAAAAGAACACATACTAGTCTATCATTAAAAGTTATTTTTATAGTCCATTACCTGACAATTGATTAGGACATCACTCAATGCTGTTGGTAAAAAGAATCGGAGACCACTTGACTTACAAGGCTTGACTTACTTGAGGAAACTATTATCATAAAACTCACCTATCGCCCCCTTGGAAAGTCACTTTGTACCCCATGCTATACATACCCCAGCTTGAAGGTTTTTGTTTCACAGAACAGCAAATTGCCCACTAGGCTAGATCCATCTGGAAAGTTACGGTGAAGCAAGAAATGTTTCAAAACTTCTGATTTGGTTCCACTACTACAGAGACAGCCAGTCTAGTCTAGAATGAGCCAATATTTTTTTCTGCCAAGAAACATGAAAACTTCTCATGGATGGAATGTCATCACCTGGGAAATAAAAAGCATGTGTTCCTTGGCAGCACTTAGAGATGCCTGTTTTCACACCTGCACCTAGAACCGTAGGCAGTTCCAATTTACCAAGTGAACTGAAGAGCAGGCTCCCTCCACAGAAGTGGTGTTATGCTTAGATCACACACAAAAGTCATTCCTTGTGTATAGCACATCATTTACAGCTGGTTTGGATTTATATTTTTTTCAATGAATGCAAGATGGGTTGGGGATTTCCCAGAACACCTGTGGAGAATCTCAGATTCCTACAAGACAAGAGGCTGAAATACGTGTGATACAGGTGGATTCTCCTGGCATGAGAACTTAAATGAGAGTCCTTCAAATGAAAACAAGTATAAATGTATTACTATGAGTACTTGTGACTTTCATGTGTAAAAGAATCTGACCGTATATTACTTCTGATAAAACTTGTTGAGGTTTTCCAGACTGGACAGTTTAGAAGCATGTTGCTGTGATTATTAGTTCAATTTTGGTGTAGTCCTATAGCCCCATATAAGCATAATGAAGATGTATAGTAAATAAATATGTAATATCAATGGTATTGAACAATATCATAACTATAACAAAACATGTTATTTTGAAACCTCTTCCTAAATCTCTTTTTTTTTTTACATCTTTATTGGAGTATAATTGCTTTACAATGGCGTGTTAGTTTCTGCTTTTTAACAGAGTCAATCAGTTATACATATACATATGTTCCCACATCTCTTCCCTCTTGCGTCTCCCTCCCTCCCACCCTCCCTATCCCACCCCTCCAGGTGGTCACAAAGCCTAAATCTTAGTTACTGATTTATGCTACTCTTCTATGCTCTTAATTCAAATATTTGGGTAATAAATAGCTACTTAAGGAGTTTCATCTTCTAAGGTTAGTTTTGCTTTGAAGTCAGGGAATTGACCTGTGGTCTTTGTAGTGATGTAGGGAGAGTGACGTCAGTGCTGATGGGTATATGGGGAGAAAGAGAAGGTTAGGTGGCAGGGTAAAAAAAAACGTAGTTTCTATCAGTCAGGGAAACTTGGATTTTAGTTCTGCTAGCAACAAATGTGTCAAATAGCCTTATTTATTTCACTCAGTTCTGATCTATAAGGTGACTGTAATACCACCCCTAACCAGCTCCACAGGTTTTTTATGAAAAGCCAACAGAGGGAATGTGCAAAAAGATCTTGAAAAATTCAAAGTATTATGCACATGAAAGTTGTCAGAGAACAATAGGTTATAAAGACTAAGTTAGCTATAGGTGACTGCTCATGGTAATGGGGAACTTAATCAAAACCGTTGGTGGGCTGATTCTATCAGAGCCTACCTCATTTTCCACCTCTCAGTCAACCTTTCCACGCAGCTGGGTCCCCACTTTCTCACTTAGTCCTGAAGGCTCAGCCCTGTGACGTCCGTCATCACCAGCCCTGACCGTGCTAAGGCAGGCATTTAAGGGGTCCTGGCCACTCTCGGGTGTGCCTCATTATGAAACTCCCTGGCAAAGGCGATAGAACAAATTTTCTCTTCCCCGAACGAAGGAAACCTATAGATTACAAATGTTTGTTTTTCAGCCAAGAGGGCTACGGTTTCTGTATCCTTTTCCTATAAAATCAGATGTAAATTTGCATAGAAGGAGACATACGTAACACAGGTAATGCCCTGCTTCAAGCCTGTTTGTTTAGATTAGAGAGAAAACCGTTTCTTGGATCCCAAATAAAGCAAGTAAAGTAGTAATGGGCTTTCACCATGGACTCACAGTCTCTCCCTGAGGAAAGCAGCAAGAAGAGTCAGGACTCATTGGAGCATGCTGTGGCTATAAGGTTTTGGACAACCCCCATTCCATTTCTGCCAACTATGAAGAGGCCCTGCTGAGTGTAGGGCTCAAGACCATCCCATGTGATTCGAGATTCCTACTTTTAGGCTCTGGGAAAAGGCACTGTGGGTTATATTTGGACTCTGCTAGGATAAGATTTTATGAAGGGATAAAGGATACGTGAAATGTTTTATCTGGGGTCTGACTCTTGGTATCCTGAAATTTTTTTCCTATGGTGATTAAACAAGTGGATGTTTCATCTGCCTTAGAGAGAGGAGACATCTCTTTTTTCAGCCAAACCTGATACACAGGTCCTGTCTTAGGAACTGCCCAGTTCCTCAGTGTAGGGTTCTTCTCAACCTCAGCATTCCTGACATGTTGCTGTCCTGTGCATTGTAGCATCATCCAGGGTCTCTACCCACTGGATGTCAGTAGTTTTCCCTCACCCCTCCACCCCGGAAAGCTCCCCACTTCCATATCCCACAGTCGTGGCCACTGACAACTTCCAGACATGACCAAATGTCCCCCAAGAGGAAAATCCTCTCTGGTTGAGAACCACTGCCCTAGTCCCTCTATCAGGCCTTGATCTTACCATCACCCCCATCTTCTTTCCTCTCCTTATTTCCATTCCCAGGACTCCAGTCCTGAGCCTGAATTTCTTTCCAGAGACCCAGTTTCAATCTTACCTGTTGCAATTGACAGTATTTTAGAAGCATTTATTTTAATTAATTAATTCACCTATTTATCAACCCACCAGTATTAATTGAGTGTCTATTATGAACAAGGCACTGGGGTTATGAGGATGAAGAGACACATTGCATTACAGACCATGAAACACAGCCATGTGCCATCGCTGTCAATATACCACTGGACGGGGGAACACCTGTGTCTCTGTTGGGGACAATTTGCCAACAAATCCACCCAAAGTACCTTTACTGAAAACAGATCAGAACAGCTAATGGAAACTTTGCTGTGGACATCCCTGGGATGTTCTCTAACTAAATGAAATAGAACAGTATAGAACCTCAGGCCTATGTTATTTTCCAACTCTGAGAGCACAGATCTCTGCAAATGGTCTCTATTCTGTGTAACTCTAAGTTCTAAACTGTCTAAGACGTCTCATCCGAGCTGACCCTGCTGCTGGAATGCCTATAGGTTGTGTGGGAAACAAGTGAAATTTCGGTTCTTTGATGAGAACCAGAGTCCCAACACCAGCCCCATCTGGCATCAGAACTGTTTCCTCTGTCCTTTTCCTCTTGGGTAATCTCCAGAACGCTGGCATCTCCTGAGAGAGAATTTCTACCCAGGTATATATCCAAGAGAAATTCCAGCAGAAGACAGGCTTCCTGGCTATACAAATATTTGAATCGAATTGTCAGACCTACTACTGGCAGTTCAATTTCAAATGTTAACATGTCATTTCAATATTGCTATGGTCTTCCAGAGGTTGATAAACAAGGTTTCTCATCTCTTACTGGACTCGGAAGTAATCACCTATCATCCTGATGGTCTAGTCTATTCTACAGATGCCTACCGAGGCCAGGCAGTTTGTCCAAATGGTCTTGAGATACTGATTCAGCATTTACCTTCTTTCATGCTCAAATGTAATTCAAACAGAATACAGACTCAAGGCTACTCTTTGTACCAGCTCAAACCTTCTACCACGTGGGGTACAGACCCGTAGCCTGCTGTCCGTGCCAGCTCCGACTCTTCCACCACTTTGTTGCGGCAGGGAGGACGAGGGTCACTTTCACAGTCATCCTCATCTGAAAAGTCTCCGCAGTCATTGTCACCATTACACAGAAGTCGCCTCTTTATGCATGTGCCTGCAATCAAAATCAGGAAAGACAGAAAGACACCGTGTCTCTCAGGCCAAATTCTCTCTCTTTTTCTTAAGTTATCAAACATACTTTAATGATAGAGGGGAGGGACCACACCTGTATTTGAATTTTTTGTATAGACTATATAGATGGCCCTTTTCTCAGCCCCTTTTCATGCTTGGAAGCATGAGCGTCTGGAAGCACATTTCTCTTCTTTTCGCTCATGAGGGGACATCGAAACCCACACTAGGCAACGGGAGAATTACCTGTATGGCATCGAAAGTCATTTTCACAGTCAGCCTCAGGGTCATTGCAGGTCTCCGTGGGCACGCACTGACGTCTATCTCCTACAGCGTCCACGCACTTTTGCCCGTTAAATTGTCCAAAGTTCTCAATGCTCCTTGAGCGAAACTGCCCAGGAACAGCTGGAAATGTTAGCGTTTCTAAGGCCAAGAAGGGATTCTGATCTAAAACTGCATCCACACCACTGCAGCCCTCCAAACCCAGCTGAGTCAAAGGTTTTAAGATAGAAGCCTGATGTCACTTGAAGGAACAACTCACATGGTGGGGTTGGCGGGCTCTTCTATAGAATATGGTTCCTCCCAATACTCATTTAGTCACTGTGCGACACTCAGGTTTCCCAGCAAGGTTAGTCTCATCCATTTAGGTATTTCTCTTTCCTTCCGGGTTTGGAACTCAGCTGGGGCCCTCCCTGCCTCATAGTCATTTTCCTGGAGATGCTGGCAGTACAGTTTCCACTTGGGGACATCAGTGGGGAATGGCAACGAATGCTTACCATTTGTTTGAGGCAAGGGTCACAGTTGGACCAACTGCTCCAGGAGCTCATCTTGCAGTCTATGGGCAATGACGTGTCACTGCTTTCCATGAGCTCCGAGTCATAACTAAGACAATAAAACACACCAGCTTATAATGACCATCATGTGTGCTTCTTTCTAAAAAGTCTTCACAAACCCGTTCAATTTTATTTACTCCTTTCCCCCTTCTGAACCACAGTATTTATCCTTTTCTTCCATCTCGCATTTTGACACTTGATCACGTGCTATTTTGTATTTTCAACTCAACTTTTTGTTTAATTCTTGTACTGCATTGTAATTTAACCTTCGCCCTAACAACAACAACAATAATGATGATGGTGATGAAGAAAACTAGCAAGTCATCCGGCTGTGTGTTCTTCTCTGATTAATCTTATATTTCCAACTAGTGTACAGACTCATTGAAGCTAGAAGCCTTGTTTCACTTTGTACCCCCCAGAGAGTCTGGCAAATCCTCAAGTTGCTGGGTTTTCTTGCAAATTTAAGCCAGCGCACCCAGCCGTTCCTGTGGTAAGCGCCTCATAAATCAAGCTCTCCTGTCCCTAGATTCTGTATGTGCGAACTTCCCGTTTCACAGTCCGTATCTGGACTTATTCCTCATCTTTCTGAATTTCAAGGTATACTTTTTGGCACTTCTAACCTTCCCTCCCACCCCCAGCTGTGCTTTTCTGGCTTTGAACTCTTCTATCTCTCTTGGTTCACCATTTGGATCTCTTGTAGTTGCAGCACCCTCTTGGATTACTATCTTATTCAGTGACAGAAAGAAATCCAAAAACAGAAGCCATGAAACAAGAATCTTATCAACTTCCTGCCCCACTTTCCCCGAACGGGCACCTATCCTTTTTCTGGTGCAGCCTCTTATTTCAGAGAGATGGTAAGGCCCATCCCTCCCCTACAGCTCTAGATCCCAGCATCTCTTTGAGCTCTTGAGAACCGAGATTCTCCTCCATTTAAACCTCTCCCTTACAATCAGCTCCTTTCCATTTGTAATACAATGTGTTCAAGTCTTTGACATTAAACATAAACAAACAAAGGAATGAACAAATAGAATACTCTTCCTGAACTTTACATTTCCTTCAAGCTACCCCACCTCCCTCCCACCCTTCACAATGACACTCAAAGGAATTGCTATAAACATATTTCTGTTTCTCTCTCTTCCAAAATAAAAACAAGTCTCATCTCCTCCTTTTAGCTACCTCCAAAACTCTCTCATCTTTTTTAGGCCAACTTTCTGGAAAAAGTAGTTTGCACCCTGGTTTCTTGTTCCTTACCTTCCAATTACAGCTCAACCCTCCTGACCCAAGGTCATCGCTCTTGCCATAGTCAGCAATGACTTCAAGTGGCCGGCTCCGTGGTTTCCCTCAGTTCTTATCTTACCAACTGCTTCACAGCTGTCAATACGGTTGACCACTCTTGCTCTTTAAAATAATCTCTTCCCTTGGACTGAATGACATTAGACCCCTTTTATTGCTTCTTTCCCCTGCATCCTGTTCTCCTACTCTCCTGTTCAGGCTCCTTCTCCTTTGACAGTCTCAGAAATGCTGTTTTTCCTCAAGCTCCTGTCCTTGGATCTCTTTTCTTTTTCTTTCTACACTTTTCCCAGGGCTTTGGTTTCCATGTATATGTTAATGACACCCAGAGCTAAGTCTGCAGGCCAGACAGCTCTTCTGAATTTTAAACCCTTGGATATAACTCCCAGTTGGACATCTGCACTTAAATGTCTTCATGGCTCATGAATTTAATGTATCCCCAGACAAATCCATTCTTTTTCCTCTTCTCTCAAGGCTTCTCCTCCTGTATTTATTGTCTTGGTAAACAGTGTCTCCATTTATGCAGTCACCCTAACCAGACTAGGGTGGTACTTGTCTTATCGAAGCTCATCCCCCATATCGAATCAACCACTAAAACCTGTTCTTTACAGTCATAAATGACTCTCAAATCCTTCCACCCTTCATCTCTTCCAGACACTTCTCTGGTCTACACTAACATTTCATCTCTCCTAGATGACAGTCATTTTTTTCTAATCCTGTTTCCCTAAATCGCCCAGAGCGATCTTTTTTTTTTTTTAAATGTTGAACATTCTTTTAATTTATTTAATTTATTTTTTTTGGCTGTGTTGGGTCTTCGTTTCTGTGCAAGGGCTTTCTCTAGTTGTGGCAAGCGGGGTCCACTCTTCATTGCGGTGCGCGAGCCTCTCACCGTCGCGGCTTCTCTCGTTGCAGAGCACAGGCTCCAGACACGCAGGCTCAGTAGTTGTGGCCCACGGGCCCAGTTGCTCCGCGGCATGTGGGATCCTCCCAGACCAGGACTCGAACCCGTGTCCCCTGCATTAGCAGGCAGACTCTCAACCACTGCGTCACCAGGGAAGCCCCCAGAGCGATCTTTTAAAAATGCAAAGCTTATCATTCATTCCCCCACTGAAACTCTTCAGTAGCTTCTCTCTGTTCTGAGGATAAAGTCCAAACTTTCTAACATGATATGGTAGGCAGAGTAATGACCCCCCAAAACATCTGTGTCTTAATCCCTAGAATCTGCGAATATGTTACTTTACATGGAAAAAGGGACTCTGAGCGTGTGATTAAGAGGAAATTATTCTGTATTTTACCTGGATGAGCCCATTCCAATTATGCGAGCTCTTAAAAGGAGAAGAGTGGTTCAGAGAGATGTGCAGACAGAAGTGGCAGGAGAAATTCAAAGCATGAAAATGGACTCCATCCACTCTTGCTGGCTCTGAAGACAGAAGGAGTTTCACCAAGGAATGCAGGCAGCCTCTAGAAGCTGGAAGAGGCAGGGGAATAGATTCTCCCCTAGAGCCTCCAGAAAGGACCGTAGCCCTGCCGGAGCCTTGATTTTAGGCCAGTGAGACCCATTTCAGATGCCTGACCTATACAACTGTAAGATAATAAATCTGTGTTGTTTAAGCCACTAACATGTGGTCATTTGTTACAGCTGCTACAGGAAACTAACACACATGGTCCAGAGCTCTCTACATGGCCCGTCTTCTTCCTAATTCTTCACCTTCACTTTTCCCCCAGCCATGCCGAACTTGAAATGCCCAAGATAAGCTACATTTTCTCACAGCCTCAGGCCTTTAAACCTACTGTTTCCTATTCACCACACTGATCTCATCTTCAACATATTTTTTTTTTACAGAAAACCTTCCCTAACCCCTCATGTAATTTACCTTTCTACGTACATATTCTTATAACGTCTTGTTCTTCCCTATAACATAAGTGTCTTTGCAATGACATGTTTAATTTAATTTATTTATTCACTCATTTATTCACTCATCAGATATTTACTGTCTATTATTTTCTAGGCTTTGAGGATACAATGGTATGCAAAACAACAAAACAAAATAAGACAGAAACCGTGATCCCCAAACTAACAGATCTTATGTTCTAGGTAAAAATATCAGTGAGTTAAGGAAATTTTCAATCTTGCTCAGCTTACATATCAAGTGTCTGGAACATAGTAGGTGCTCAGTAAATGCTTTACGAATGAATAAATGAAAAACTAAGTGCATGAAGAGGAAGAAAGTTCTTGATCGTGTGGTCTAGGACAGACCTAGGTCTGTATTTCTCTAGGTTATCGTCTCCTGGTGGACCACTCATATCATATTTTTGCAAGACTTGCTTGTCATTAGGCAACCCTAATGACTGGAGATACCATTTCTGTAAGCCTGACCCTTGCCTACATCATTCAGAAAATCAGAAGCCTTGATGAGCTTCAATCTTCTAAAAGTGCAGGTTAAAAACGTATTAGACAAGCTGCCAAAACTCCTTGAAGAAACTGATTTCATGGAGGTTTGAGTATTAGTATCTATCTGAAACCACATGGCTGAGAAATTTGCTGCTAGAACTTTTCCATCAGACTAAATCCTCATCTGGAACTGACCGGCCTCATCAAGAGGCAATGGCAGATGCACTTTTATGACCTATAGCAGCAGGTCTCACTACTGATTGCATATCATAATCCTCAGAGAATAAAAATAGGAACTGTAAGATTGAGATTCCCCATTCCACACGAATTAAATCAAGCTTTCTGAGGATGGGCTTCAGGCATCAATGTTCTTAAAAAGTAGGCCAGGTGATTCTCGTGTTCACACAATGTTGAGGAAAACTTCTTGGCACCATCTGGTGGGTATCCATGAAATCCGAAGGGGTGGAATTCAAGTATGGGGGTGCCCATTTCATCACATAACCCAAGCTTGAGGTTGCCACTGACCTGAGTCACTGAGCTGCTTTATCACTGGTTTTAGGAATTACTCTAGGCTTTGCCTATTAGTGTCCCTATGGATCTTTGCAATCTGTGGATCTAGTTCTTCCAGTATTAGTTAGGCCTGCTGCCGTCAGCTGGATTATCTGTTCCTGTCTATCCTTTTTGTATATATCACTTACTTAGAAGATCATGTTAGTATTTTGTTTCAGCATCTCCCCCAGAGAGATTTGTTCTAGAAACCACACCCTAAATAGACCTGTGGTATGACACCTAAATCTTTCTCACCTGCCATTGAGACCAGCTTCAATGAATAACTAGTTCAGAGAGTACAGTACAGACTGGGGGATCATGTATGGAAGGTAAAACTCACTGCAAATACTGCAGAGTGAGTTACAGTCCTTTGGTGGGCAAGCCGAGAGCCCAGTCAGTGAAGGGGGCCGATCAGAAAGGCTGTTCATCTGTCTTACACATCAGTGACCAGGACCCTGCTCCAATGATACTGACACTGCCTGTATATGATTCTCTAACATCCGTCACATTAATAATAGCCCCATATTAACAATGTGCACACTAATTCCCTTCCTTCTAACTTCAGGACTCCTTTTTTTTTTTTTTTTTTTTTTTTTTTTACATATTTGACTCACACCTTGGACTTAGAATAGAGCACCAGAACTTCGCCTTTGATCTCTTATTGCCCTCCTAGATTGTGATTTAGATTCATTTCCTGAATGATCCAACCTGGTCCTGTGGGAAGGTCTGCACAGATCCCACCCTTGCCCTCAGAGTGGGACTTGCACCCCACTAGATATCAGGCTCGGTGTAGTCTTTCATTTACTTGCAAGGCATCACAGGCTTAAACAACAGAAATTTATTTTCTCACAATTCTGAAGGCTAGAAGTCTGAGGTCAAGGTGTCTGTGGGGTTGGTCCCTTCTGAGGCCTCTCTTCTTGACTTGCAGATGACAATCTTCTTCCTGCATCTTCATTTGGTCTTTCCTCAGTACATGTCTGTGTTCAAAGTTACTCTTCTTTCACAGACACCAGTTGTATTGGATTAGGGCCTGCCCCAATGACCCCCAATACAGTCACATTCTGAAGTCTGGGGTTTGGAAGTTCAACATTTAAATTTTGGAGGGACACAATTCAGCCCATAACACTCATAAAAGTTTTTTGATTAAGCAATACCTATGTTTTCTACTAGTTTTACTAGATAATTTCCAAAGCTCATTTTCTCATTAAACCTTTATTCTACCACTGAGGGTAAATTTTGTAGGTATTATACTTTATAGGTGGGAAACTAAAAACAGAGAATTATGCTAATTATTCAAAGTTGGACAGTTAGTAGCAAAACTGGATTTAGAATCTATGTCTCTCCACTCCTAGTTTACTGCAATTTTGCTCTCTCTCCTGTGCTGCCTTCCCCCCCACCACCAACCAACTCAAATCCCCTTTGAAATAATCTAAAGGGTCATGGCTTATCCAATAATTGCTGGATGTAATAGTCTGATGATTTGTAGACATTTGGAGACACATTAAGTTAATAAGAATATATTTAAAATATAGCAGAATATATTTTTAAAGAATGTATTTACATTTTTATTTAAGAATACATTTTTAAAATATAGCAGCTCCAGGTAAAGCACACCAATTGGACAATCTGGCTCTTGCCTGGGTATATTTTTTGAAGCTTACACCTAAATGTTGTCAAATTAGGCAAAAATAAATTGAAAATTGTGGGAACACCTGGATGTTTTGCCTTCACTGCACCAGGTACCTGGATATTTAGAGGCAAAATAAAGGCAGGACTTGAGGCAATTATTAAGAGGAAATAATAGATTATGCAAGGGGAATATGTTATTGAAATGAATGCATTCCATAAATATTAAGAAAGAGGGTGAGTGATCTTGGATAGCTCCTTCTGAGCCCAGTACCCCCTCCCCAGCCCCTTTGACTCACTAGACAGACAATCTTTTGTAGCTCAAAGACTGTGTATGTACAATGCTTACCACCTGCCTTTCACCCTGCTGAGCTATTAGGCTGAGTGGAGAAGTATTTGTGAAGCACTTTCTGGATTCGTAGATGAAATGTGTTTATCAAGTAAAGCCTATTTCCAAGTGTTTCAATCTCAGCTTGAAAGTCATTTCCTAGATCAAAGTGATGTACATCAACATGGCAGGAGGTCTAACTCTGGGCCAGAAATGCATTGAATGAAGAGCCATTGATGTACACCTGGTCCCATCACCCTGCCATGAAGAGAGGTTTCCAACTTTAGAAAAAGAAAACCTCAGGAGCAGTTCACACCCCAGGACACTTTGTGGTGGGCCCAGGCAGGAAAACACCTGCTGTAGGAAGGAAGCTTTTTGTCAATAAATAAGACAATGTGGCTCCTTTGAGTGGAGAAATAGAAGCTAATTAAGACTGCATCCTTAACCCATGGATCTGCCAGTTTGTTTAGTTCCTGCAATTCATCAAGGTGAAGAGATAATATAACAGCAGTGGCCAACACTCTAAAATTTCAGGACTTTTCTGGTTTCCCAAGTCTTAGTCAAGAGCTTCTCTCATGTGCTTCCAATGAGCCAACATTCAGTAACATTTATGGAGGGTCTGCTCTATGTCACGAATTGTTCTGGTAACTGGGGCCACAAGGCGACATCCTGACCATCACGGAGCCTGCGCTCCAGTGGGTGAGATACAATGAAAGAGTATACTAGGAAATACAACATGCAGTATCAGTTAAGACCTGTGAGCTGTGAAGGAAAATAAACCAGGGTAAGGGGACAAAAAGTGCCTTAGGGCTGCGCTGAAGCCCCACAGGGCTGGGCATTTCTTATAGAGCGTGGTGAGAGGACCCTCTCAGAGCAGGTGTGGCGCTTTACAAACGTGTTCACAAATTCTTTGAAATTAGGCTCATCAAAGATGGGGTCTATGCGTCCCCCTTTTGAGGCTGGTAGGGTCTTTGTTAATGCTTTTGAGGAGTAGAATGCAGTGGAAGAGAGCCTGCATGCCTTTTAAGTCTAGGTTAGAGAAGCCCATGCTGGTTTATCTAAAGACACTTGCTCTGGGAGCCTTTCACCACTACGTATGAAGCTAGCTACCCTGAGTCCACCATGTGGAGAGCACACACACACACACACACACACACACACACACACACACGAGAGATTCCTAGGGAGACTCAATTTCTCTAGTCCCCCAGCTGTTTGGGTCTTCCCAGCCCAGGTGACAGACGTGAGTGAAGAAGTTGTCATGATGACCTCAGACACAGCCACCATCTGCCTGCATCCATGTGAGAGACCCATGACAACCGCCCAACTGAGCCCAGCCAACGCCCTGCTTCAAGAACCAAAGAAATAGTTGGTCTTATTTTAAGCTACTGTTTTGTAATGATTTGTTACACAGTAAAAGTGACCAGAACAGGGAGGTGCTGTTTGATTAAGTATCTGAATGATATCAGAGAGAATCTATGCGAGGATCTGGGAGAAGAGTGTTGTAAGCTAGGGGAAAGTAAGTGCAAAGGCCCTGAGGTGGCATGTTGGAGGCACAGCAAACAGAGCAGAGTGACCGCAAAGGAGAGTGAGGTGCATCTGGAGGAACAGGCAGCAGCAGCTCATGCCTTGTAGGCTGTAGTGAGGAAGTTGGATTTGATTCGGAGCTTGATGGGAATCCTTAGAGGAATATGAGAGCAACAGTAACAGATTTACATTTTCAAAAGCTTTCCCTGGTTTTTGGGTGGAGAGTTGACTATTGGGGAGTGGACAAAAGTGGATGCAGGGCAGAAAGGATAGTGATTTGGGCTAAAATGGTCACAGTGGAGACAGGGAGAAGTGGGTAGATTTGGGACATATTTTCGAGGTAAGGCCAACAGCACCTGCAGTTACATTGCATGTGGCAATGACACAAATAGAGGAGTCAAGTATTGTTCCCTGGTTTTTATGTGAGTAACTTGTTGAGTAGTAGTGCAGGTTGGATGAGGATGGGTAGAGAAATCAATAGGTATGTTCTGGACATGTTAAGTTTGGGATGCTTGTTACATTTTCAAGAAGAGATGTTGACTAAGTAATTGGACACTGGGCTCAGGAAAGAGATCAGAATCATAGATATAAATTTGAGAGATGTCAGAATATAAGCGATATTTCACACCATGAGGCTGGAAGTGAGTGGGTGTGTTGAGTAAGTCTGAGGACAGAGCAAACATTTAAAGGAAATGTTACAACATGTCTGCAAGCTGATGGGAATGATTTGGTACAAAGGGAGATACTGATAATGCAGAAGAGGGGTCAGAATTAAAAGAGCAAAGTCCTTGATGAGGCTGGAGCAGATGAAGCCAGTGCACAAGTGAGTGGTTAGGCTCAGGGGAGCGTGCTGCCCTTAGCATCACAGGCCTCACTCAGAGAACTTGGTTGAATTGCAGTTGCCATTTACTTGTTGATATTCTCCTCTAGTCTGTAAGCTCACTGAGGGCAGAGACCCTTGGTAATTACATGCTCTGTACTACACTACAGCTCCTGAAGCAATGTCCAGCCCACGTTGCAAACAATAAATATTTCCTGTATTAAATGGGTGAATAAAAAAGACCATACTTGGCCAATAATAATTCATAAACAAATACCTGTTAACTTATATTAAATATGGATATTAAAAACACAGATGGATACAACCAAAGAAGGAGAAAAAAAACTGATGTTTTGGATATTTTCAATTCTGTTTTTTTTTTTTTTTTTTTTTTTTGGCCACACTGTGTGGCTTGTGGGATCTTAGTTTGCCAACTAGGGATCAAACCCCATGCTCTCTGCAGTGAAAGCATGGAGTCCTAACCATTCTCTGGACAGCCAGAGAATTCCCTGGACATTTTCAATTTAATAGTTATTCCCAAGTTTAGTGAGGGTTTGGGTATTTTTCCTGATTGTTAAGTTTGATTAAAATAAATTGAATGATAATTTCTAGCATTTCTGAGTGCTTAGTTTATGGCAGGATCTCTTCTAAACTTTTATATTCATTATCTCATTTAACTTTTTACATCAGCACTATGAGATATCTTCTACTAGTATTATCATTCTTGAAAGATGAGAAACTAAACCACAAAAATGGTGAGTAATTTTTCTCAGATTACACAGCAGCTACTTGGTGGCAGAGTTGGGATTCAAACCCAGGCAGTTTCTCTCCAGAGGTGACCTACTCAGCTACTCTCTGGATTTCTAACTCCCAGTCTAGAATTCCTTAACTATTAGAAAACGAAGAATAAAATAAATATGACAACTATAAACACCCACATATGCAGCCGGAAAATGAATGACAAACTGGGAAAGACGTTTGTAATTCATACCAGAGAAAAAGGACTAATATACTAAGTCATCATAGAAATCTCTAAGTGAAAGACAAGAGACTCAATCGGAAAATGGGCAAAGAATATAAATAGTTCACTGTCTCCCAAAATACATATAGCCTTTAAACTTATGACAAGATGTGTAACCTGATTAAGAGAGAGGCAAATTAAAACTATTCAAAGATGCCATTTTTCACCTATGAGGTTGTCAAATATCAAGCTGTTGGCCTAGAGCTCCCATTGGCAAAGCTTTGGAGAAACAAGCACTCTTACGCTCTGCTGGCGAAAGTGTAAAATAATACCCACCCACGGGACTGTGGGGCAATTTCAGCAAAAGCTTGAAGCCGATACCTTTTGATCCAGTTATATCACTTCTCGGAATTAATCCTCAGGTACAATTATCCATTTGCAAAATGATATGTGAATAAGGATATTCATTGCAACATGGCTTATAATACAAAACTGGAAACAACCCAAATGTTCGTTAATAAAAGCGGTTATCTGAACTGTATATCCAGACAATGGAAAATTAATCATTTGTGAGGAGAAAGAGGAAGTTCCTTTTCTACTGATACAGAAAGGTCTCAAGGATATATTGCAAAGTAAAAAGAAGAAAAGCAAAGTACAAGATAGTATATATGATATGATACCTTTTATGAAAGAAAGAGGAAGAGGAAGATTATAGTTAGCTCCATGCTTTAATCCACATAAAGACATACTGGAAAGATACAGGAAATTAATAAAGGGTATTCCCTGTGGGGAAAGGGTGAGGTGGGAGACGGGGAGTGATCTAAGTACTTTACATATAACACAAATCTCATGAAAAGCTAGGAGTAGGGAAATTAAGACTTCTCAATGTATACTTGTTATATTTTTTGACCCTTGAACCAGGTAAATATTTTGTTATTTACAAATGAAAAGGAAGAAACTAACGATAGCTATACTCACAGCCAGCTTGCCTGTCACTGTGCTAAGCACATTGCATTTATTATCTCAGGGATTTCACAGCAAGTCACATTTTTATTCCTATTGTGCAGGTGCTAGGAACAGGTTTAGAGAAGTTAAGGAATTTGCTTAGGGTCACACAGCTAGTAAATTGTGGACCTCAAACTCAAACCCAACTGCCTGGCTCTGGAACCTATATTATGAGCTGTTACTCTACTTGTACAGGGTTTGTTTTTGCTTTTGTTTTTTCACATTTCTATTCTACCTTGAGAAACGTAAGAGATGATGTCCCCTCATGACCTAGTCTCATGGGCATGCTTGTGTTTGCAAACAAGTGATTGTTGGAAATCCCCAACTGTTCAGCAGTTGCAATAGCTTATTGTAGCAATGGCTTAAGATACAATGTCTGTGGCCATGTGCTCTCCCCCGAAGGCTAGCTGTAATTCCATCCCCTCCTGTCCTAAACCAGAAAGCATATCAAAGTGAAAGGGATAGCAAGGTTATTATTTTAAGGAATACTTCACATTTATTCAGTTCTTACAGCATGCCAAGCACAGATGTTGTAAGTGTATAACATGTATAAAGATTTAATGTTCACGTAGAACCTTATTAGGTAGGGACTTTCCTTGTCATTGTTATGGGCTGAATTGTGTTCTCTCAAAAAGATATGTTGAAGTTCTATACCCTGTACCTCAGTATGTGACTTCATTTGGAAAGAGGGTCTTTACAGAGGTCATCAAGTTAAAATGAGCTCATTACGATGGACCCTAATCCAGTATGACTGGTGTCCTTCTGAAAAGGGGAAATCTGGAGCCAGACAGACATGCACAGACAGGAGAGGATGTGAGGATGGCCATGTGATAACAGAGGCAGAGATCAGAATGATGTAGCTGCAAGCCTAGGAATGTGAAAGATTGCTGGCCACCACCAGAGACTAGGAAGGATCCCCCACCAGAATTTCAGAGTGAGCGTGGCCCTGCTGACACCTTGATTTCAGACTTGTAGCCTCCAGAACTGTGAGATGATAAATTTCCGTTCTTTGAAGACACGCAGTTTGTGGTACTAGGAAATGAATACAATCACCATCTTACAGAGGAAGGAACCAAGGTACAGAGATGCTGAGTAACAGTTCGTAGAGGTTGCCCAGATTTATACAGTTGGTCAGTAAGTATTGGCGCCTCAACCTGAGCTTGGGAAGGCTGGTTCCAGAGGAATGCTTCATTCTGATCAAATCTGTATCTTAAAATCATTTGCAAACCTCAGTTCTTTGGCTGAACTGCATGTCCTGCTTCATGGCTGGTCTGAACACTCTGTTTGACCTCAACCCCGTATCAAAGGGCAGAGCACAGAGTGTTTGGAGCAGGACAACCCTACCACACTCCCGAGGGCATGGCAGTGAGAGTGATTGCAACCAAATCCCAGCCAGAGGTGCAGCTGCTCAGAGCTGGGGGGCAGCCAAGGGGGCTTTCTGGTCCTCCCTGAAACAGATGAGGGTGGCCAGGACCCAGGGGGTCCAAACTTCAAAGCGGCGGAAGCCTTCCTCATGGCCTCTCATTTTCTGACGAGCAAGAGTCACAATCCAGGAATTCGGGTTTTTAAATTACTTTTTTAACTTAAGAAAGGGTCAGGGTAAGTACAAGAGGGCTAAAGCCACTTTCAGTAACTGCCTTCCCAGATCCCCTTTGTACCTGATGCCCAGTAAATGCAAATATTTTCTGAATAGAACAATGCTTCTTTTTTTTTTTTTTTTTTGCGGTACACGGGTCTCTCACTGTTGTGGCCTCTCCAGTTGCAGAGCACAGGCTCTGGACGCACAGGCTCAGTGGCCATGGCTCACGGGTCCAGCCGCTCTGTGGCATGTGGGATCTTCCCGGAACGGAGCACGAACCCATGTCCCCTGCATCGGCAGGCAGACTCTCAACCACTGTGCCACCAGGGAAGCCCTAGAACAATGTTTCTTAAATAATGTGGGAAGAGGAAGTGAAGGGATGAAGGAAACCCTGGCGGAGCACTTCACCCAAGCCCTGGCTGGTCCGTAGAGTGCCTCTGTGTGCCCCCTCCTAGAAGATGCAACCCTGTGAGCAAACCACGTGCCTGGTGGGGTCCAGGCGGAATGGCAGCCTCCACTGCAGTTGGGAGGCTGGCAAAAATGTGCCTGAGATGGACATTAGCATCCAAAATAGAATTTGGTGAAACCGAGACTCAAATGACCAAAGGGAAATTGGATACAGGTCACAGTCACAGCAGGCAGAGGGACAGTGTTTGGGTAGATAATTTCCCCCAGCTATATTGTCAAAGGCCAGAATATTTTAATACCATCACCGGATGAGATCATGCTGTATCAGATGACACAGGACTGTGTGTTCTCCAGACACTCTGGGTACAGTGTAGACAGTCAGTGAGCACGTCTTGTCTGCTTGGTTTATCTCCTGGGTGGGCTTGGTGTGGGCTTCATGTTCCCAATTAGGATCAGAGCATAAGAAGAGAAAGTGTCTTTCCTGGAAGCCTGGCCAACAGGTCTGCATCATGGTGATTCTTCTCAAATGGAAGAAAATACCACCCTAAACCTAAGGACAAAACGTGTGCCTCTGGATACAACTTGGGATGTCACGGAGGAGAAGCAAAATGCTTAAGCTTTGCCTGATGTGGGGCAAAAGGAGGATGTAGCCAATAGTTAAGAGTGTTAGACACTGAGGCAGAGTGAGGGAAAGATTTATTGCCTTAAATTTAAACTTCTCAGACCTTAGATACTGATATACCCAGGTTTATTATACTCTAGTAAAAACCAACTTTGTTTCCTAAGTCCAGTATTTGAAGACCATCTCAGCCTTCACACTTGAATACCTTGTTTAAAAGAAATCCCTGGAAACAGCAGCAGATATCCTCAGAAGACTTTGAAAGACACCCTCAGGCTTTTTCTCACCCTTTTTCAAAGTTTAAATTCTGGGGCTCTATGTCTCGATGTGCGTAAAAATGTTTTACCTGCTTTGCTGCTCTGCTACTAAAGCAAACTCTGAACTATCGAAGCCTACAGGGAAATTCCAGAGACAAAGGGAAAAGCGACTCACCTGGGAGGGGGCCCCGCTCTCAGCAGACTTATTTCTAAAATGCATATTGCAAAGGCGAACCTCCGGCTGGTAGACATCTGCTCTAGCTAGGCAGCTCCGAGTGGAATGGCCAGAGGGTTCCTGGAAGACATTTATTTGCAAAGGACTGGGGAACAATTATTGTTTGTTTTTGCTTAGAACTTTTGTCAGATTGGGCTTCCTGGGTGCCAAAGTCCAATCAGAGGAGAGTCATTTCATAACTTGGGCTTACTGTTTTGGCCAAGAATATACTTATCAATTGTACCTTCAGGCAAGGGGCCTGTGAATGCTAAACGGCTGAGATTAGCAGCAGTACTGTGTTGAAAAAAAAAAAACCAAGCAAACAGAAGACTCCGGTGGTTTTCATTTTGGGAGACTCTGGAAGGGATGATAAGAGACTGTGTAGTTTGGGGAAAAAAGGTCTGTGGATGATTCCCATAGAGGCAGAAACTCAAAATTAGTAAAAGAATTGCACCGACCAGAAATGGAGGCACAGACGTAGATGTTCCAGTCTGAGGATGAGCTGTGTGGGTTATTTCCACATGGGCAAAGTGCAAAATGCATTTACAAACCTGGCTTTTTTTAACAGGTATAGTGGGTCATTTTGAAGAATCCAGGTACCCTCCCTAAGGCCTTTCCAATATCTTCCAGAAGGATATGGTCTCTTTATCTCAGAAACACACCTGTCAGCAAGATAGAGTCTGAGATGGAATAACTTGCTCTAAACCCATCGGAAAGAATTTTTTCCCCTCACTTTTATGTTCTTCAGGACTTGTGGAAAGGGCAGGATATTTTGGAATTACCGGAAAATGGGGACACCACAGCGGCTTTTAAAACACTGGTTGCACAATAGAATGACTTAGGGACTTGTGAAAAAACACTGGTGCCTGACTGCTCCCACCTGACACTAATTATTGATCTGGGATGGGGCCCCGCATCAGTATTTTTTAAAGCTTGCTGGGTCATTCGAATGTGCGGTCAGGGTCGAGAATTCAAATGACTACCTGGAGAAAAAACACATGAGATGCGGTATGTTATTGATTTTTAAAAATTCGCTAACACTTAAGGGGACTTCATAAGTATTCATTAATCAAAAATAGGCAATTTTCAACCATTAGCACATACAAAGACGAGCAAAACAGAGGGTAGGGTTGAGGAGATAACAGATATAGAGCTAGTTTTTCCAGTACTGCCTACCTTTTGATCTTTTCAATGGTCTTACCTAGAGTAAAATTACCTCGTCTTATCACCCTTTCTTGCCCCCTCTTTTCTTTTTCTTTTTTTATGCAGGGCTAGAGCTCTCTAATGGGACTAATTTCATCAGTTCCTGAGTCTGCTGTGTGGACAATTTTCATGGTCGACATGTAGGTCATGCAGTTGCCAAGTAATAAGGTGATTCAAATGTGTGCGGCGACACTTATAACTACATCGATGAATAAATCTATGCAACAAGACACTTCTTGGGAATCTTTGCAAATGACAAGTGGGCTGTATCCAGATACGGTAGGAATCTGTCAGATATAATGGAAGAATGCTGAGCCCCCTCTCTTACATGGCCTCTCTGAACCCTGCCAGGATATGTATGGAAAGAAGGACTTGGAAGCAGGCAGGGTACAACGATGCTTTATGCTAATTAGACTTAATGCTAATTGATTAGACTTCATGATAATTGACTTCACAATTAGACGTGACTGGAGATTGAAAAAAATCACCTCTCTCCCTGGAGACTGACTCACTGGAGGCGGGGAATGGAGTATAGGGGTGTTTCTTCGCTGACTGGTTTGAATGTTGAATTGCTCCGTAGAAGTTATATTTATTTTTTTCTCCATGGTTCAGGCAAAATGTAATGTAGCAAAGTAATGGAAGCAGTAAAGTGTAATAATAATATACTATAATAATAATTATTATAAAAATATAGTATGTCTTACATTTTTGTAGCACTTTTAACTCTTCTTTGCCCTTAACATCTATCATGTACAGGACATGTTTTGAAATGAGGTTTGTGTTTATCTCAGGGAAATGAAGACTACAGCAGTGAAAATGGTAACATTTTTAATTTGTGTAATACTTAATGGCTTCCAAAGAACAGAATGAATAAATGTTTATGGAATTTCTGTAATATGCCAGGTTATATATGCGTAATCTCATGTAATCCTCAAGATAACCCATTTTACGGTTGAGGAAACTGAGGTGCACTGAGATGACATCGTTTGTCCAGCATCACCCACCCCCAGTGGTGAGTAGCTGGAATTTGAACTTGGTGAATCTCAGGCTCGTCCATCAGTTCTGTTGTTATTATTCTAATTATGTAATGTGAAACAACATGAAACTATAAAATTCCTCACTAAATCCTCTCAACTCCATAAAAGGTAAGCTTTCAGTCTAGTCTTACAGATGAAGCTCATAGAAACAACAGGCAAGGTGACTTGTAAAGAAATGGCAGAGGTGGGATTTGAACAAACCATGTCTTCAAACTCTCATTCCAGGGTTTCCCACTCTGTTGAGGGTTCTCAAAGTTTTCACCACTCAGGGGCCTTTTAAAATTAAAAAAAAAAAAAATAGAATCCCCACTGGTTTCAATTTGCTGGGGAACTTTGCGAGGTTAAATTATATTTATCGCACAATAATAATACTTTCCCCCATTTTTAAGGCAGAGGCATGCACACGTGGACATTAGGATGTGTGCCCGTCAGGCAGAAACCCTGAATTTTTACTGAGGTGATATAAATGCATTGAGCAAAATTTCCATTTGGCTCTTTTAAAGTGGTAGAATCAGTGTTTTGAAAGTTTATTATTAGTAATTTCATGGACTCCCTTTTAGGGTCCAGAGATTTCAAGTTGGGAACAGTTGTCTCATTCCATATAGGCTTCTAGCTGAGTCCCAAAAGATCCATGTGTCTTCCAATGCTATGGACTTGTTGTGCTTTTACTTACAACACATGCACTTGCTGTAGATAATTAGAATCATTGAACAGGGAGAACTTGGAGATGACTGTCCACTGTAGACCCCTTGGTCTTAGGTGTGTTTTCCTTGCTGCTAGGTCCTTAACATCGAGGATTGTGCCTAGCACATATTAAGCTTCAATAGATATTGCAAGTTATATGCATTAATAGATGAATGAATGAATACAGGTGGGGAAAGTGATGTCCAGGACAGGTAAGTGACACATCCAAGGTCACACAGTCAGGGGCAGAGGCAGCGTCAGATTCCAGCTCTCTTCACTGCTGGTTCTGTGCCTGTTCATTACAATATTCTCAGCTGAGCTCTTTTACAAGAAAGGGGAAAGGATTTCTCTATGGAGTGGTTTTGGGGCTATTGTGAAGCTCAATGGGGTGATGTAAGTCTGGCTGTCCCTTTACAGTAACGAGGATTCCTGCGGCTCAGATCTGTTTACAATCACATGGAACTACTTGGGAACCACTTGACTGCATCACAGCACTTCATTTTGAGGGAAGATTCCACACAGTCCCTTTCTCTTTTGAAGTTCACAAAGTCTGGCTCTGTTACCTCCTATCTTTCTGTTTACCAACACTCTTGACTACCTACCTTCACGGAAGGCTTTGACATCACGTTAGAATCTCCCTCTCCACTCACACCCCAGCCTTTACTTTAGTTATTTCAGTATTCTTAAAGGCACCATACTCACTGCCTTGATTTCATCAGTTCTATCAATATTTGTCTTAATTCCATTCAGCCCACTGCCATGCTCAGCTTCATCCCAACACCTGTCATGGCTTTACCTTGAGAACGTCCATGATCTCTTCTCTGACCACAATTTCCAATTCTTCCAGCTACCTCACTCTCATAATACTCTCAACATCCCCTTTCTCTGGCTTTACTGAGACATCCAGCTCCTCGATTTCTCCATTTTCCCCCAGATTAACACCCTCTTGCTGGCTTCTTTTCCTTTCCTCCTCTGTGTGGATTCCCTGCCCATTAATGGGCCCTTCTCACAAGCTCAACTCCCTCGCACCTCTTCCATCCCTTGGACCACCATCTACAAACTCTCATCCTGGGATCAGTCCTACCAGTTCAGTTTTCTGCTGCCCTGCCTAAATCGAGTTGGACACTCATCTTTGTTTACTCATTGGACTTTGGACAGGTTCTTTCTCCATTTCTCTTAAAGGCTCCTTCACCTCTTGCTCTACCGAGAAATTCAGAAACACTTTGGCTTCCAGTGGGTGCCTGTCATGTCAACTTCCATGCACCTCAATCAAACCTCAGAGGAAGGGCAGGCTTGCTTTTATTTAGGAAAATCTGGTGCTCTGTAGTTACCTCTTGACTTGCCAGGATTCTGCTGTATTAGCTGTGCTTTCCCTTATATCCTCCATTTCTTCAGTTTGATCAATTTCTTCTCCTCAGCCTTGTGCATATGCTCAAATCTCTTTTATCTTTATAGAGTTCTACTGAATTCTTTGATTTTTTTCTCATTGCTACCACCCTTGCCAGCCAAACTTTTGCAGTCTGTATCAATTTTCTTCCTTTACTACATGGTTCTTCCTTTACCTTCAACTTATTGCAGCCTGCCTTTTATTCCATTGAAGACCTAGTTACTGCTAAATTTGAGGTACATGTTTTGGCCCTATCTTTGTCTCATAGAGGCATTTGACCCTACTGGCCGCTCTTATGCTTTAAAATTCTCTGTTCCTTTGGCTTTTGTGATACAACATTTCCTGTTCTTCTGCTTCTCAATCGTTAGCTCCTCTCCCTTGTCCATCATGCAAATTGTACCATTCCCCAGGGAGGTCTGTCCTCTGTCTTCTTCACTTCTCAATATCTACCTACTTTTCTTACCTACGCTTTAAGAGTAAACCTATCATTTAGAACCAGAAGTCTCAAAGGGTGGTCTGTTGAAGTTCCTTTACCAAAATCTTCTGAGTTCTTATTTTGAAAGTATAGATATCTAGAAGCAATAATTTTCAAAAATGTAAAGCTTATTGTGTTACTTTCCAGCTTAACAATCTTCGAGTAGTTCTAAGAAATCTCCAGGTGGATTTTAATTTGTCCATAAGTTGAACTTGCCATGTCTAAAATCAGATGCGTAATTCTTTCCCTGCTCCTGTCAAGGAAGCTCTTCTTATATCCCTTATTTCGTTAATGAGTCACCACCTGCCTTGTTTTTCTGTTTCTATATCTCAAAATCATCTTTGTCTTTTATTGCATTAATATTCTGACAGTATATGAAATGTTAAGCAGTTACTTCATACTTATTTTATAGTTACTGAATGATTGGTTGATTTCACTTGCTTCAGGTATATTTGGCTTCTGGAACTTGGGACTTTGACAGAAAGAAACTAGCATTTGAGGACGAAAATATATACAGACTTATTAGTTAACGATATGTAAACCCAGCTAAATATAATAGGGGATTGAATTTTTTTTCATTCAATTTTATGGTAAGCATATTGGTTATAGGAAGTATAAGAGGAGAGAAGGGGCTTCCCTGGTGGCGCTGTGGTTGAGAGTCCGCCTGCCGATGCAGGGGACACGGGTTTGTGCCCCGGTCTGGGAAGATCCCACATGCCGCGGAGCGGCTGGGCCCGTGAGCCATGGCTGCCGGGTGTGTGCGTCCGGAGCCTGTGCTCCGCGACGGAAGAGGCCACAACAGTGAGAGGCCTGCGTACCGCAAAAAAAAAAAAAAAAAAAAAAAAGGAGGAGAGAAGTACTGTGGGGAGAATACAATCTGGGTGAATGTAAGGTATGCCAGCCTAGAGGCAATGGTACCAGTTTTTGGAGGCAGTGAAGTGGATGAGCGGTTAACTTGAGGTTAAGCGCAAGGACACTGGAGCCTGGGCTGGGATTCCACTCTGGCCACTAGCTGTATGACTTTGGGCAGTGACTCAAGTTCTTTGTGCCTCAGTGTCCTCTTCTATAAAATGCTGGTGGTAGTAGCAGCCCCCCTCATAGAGTTAATATGAAATTAAATTGTTTATTGTTACACTCTCAAAAGAGTGTCTGCCTGTGGTACATGCTGGGTAGCTGTTTGGTGGTATTATTCCACGACTCCTGTGGACCATCCCTGAATCCACTACTCTTGCTTTTCAAATCTGGCGGCACTGTGCCTGCAATGAAGAATTGCAACGTCCTTAGAATGAAGAAGCTCAAAGCCCTTTAGCAAGTAATTACTCAGGAGTTTCACAGTCCTCCCCTCAGGATCCTTTTAACTGAAATAGCACATCCCTTTGAGTCCAAATTAGGTTGTACTAACATTGACGCCTCCTGGACTTCCCTGGTGGCGCAGTGGTTAAGAATCCACCTGCCGATTGGGATTGACATGTATACACCGAGGTGTATAAAATTGATGACTAATAAGAACCTGTGGTATAAAAAAACAAACAAACAACAAAAAAAAACAACTAATACTAAACTTTCTTTGGGTTATTTGTATGGAAATATGTTAATATAAATGTTTCAGACATTACATGAAATTTCTAAAAATCTTATATGTTCTGGTATAATGTTATAAGTCATAATTCTAGTCATCACTTTAAAATGTATATCTCAGAAATAACTAAATTTCCTTGTCAGTTGCATTATTATGAATTTCCATCAAATCTTTAACCATGGTCATTTTTAAGTCTTCTGTCATTTACAGACAGTTCTGGGTGTACTCTGATGCTTTTGCAAAAATGTTCCTATAAAAGGGTTTCATCTTCAAGGAATTCATGGAAAAGACTCTGACAAGTACAGGTTTCTGGAACTGACTATGCTGCTGAACTGAATGAATGAGCATTTTCAGAACTCTAATGGAAAACTGATGAATTCATAAAAGTGCTAACAAAAGATCAAGATGAAAAAAAATTAATTACATGGGACTGAGTGAACCGATGAGGATGATTATAATTTTTGTGACTTTCTGTTGGAATAAAAAAAAAAAGTAGTGGTAACAGGTAGGCTATAAGCTGTAGTCATGTGATATGATTATTGAACTGCCCAAGGCACGATAACAAAAATCCTATTTATTTTGAAAACAGAAGTGCATTAGTTATAGTGGGAATTTTTACATGCTATAAAACAGTTTTATGAAAAGATTTAGTAATGAGCTCCTAGCTTTTATAGGCCAGGGGACATATCTTATCTTTAAACATTAGGTACTCTTTTCTCTCAGAACCATTTATGTTCTTATACCTTGTCTGTGTGACTTTTCATTTACTAAATATCAATGTTGTTGAAGATTCATCTATTTATATTTATGAAAACTGAGCCTCTTAAACCTTATACAATTAAAAAGAAAAAAAAAAAAAGAATCCGCCTGCCAGTGCAGGGGACACAGGTTTGAGCACTGGTCTGGGAAGATCCCACATGTCGCAGAGCAACTAAGCCCGTGCGCCACAACTACTGAGCCTGCACTCTAGAGCCCGCAAGCCACAACTACTGAGCCCACATGCCACAGATACTGAGCCCGCTTGCCACAACTACTGAAGCCTGTGTGCCTAGATCCGGTGCTCCACACCGGCCACGGCAGTGAGAAGCCACCGCAGTGAGAAGCCCGCGCACCATAACGAAGAGTAGCCCCCGCTCGCCACAACTAGAGAAAGGCCGTGCGCAGCAACAAAGACCCAACATAGCCATAAATAAATAAATAAATAATAAAAAAAACGTTGAAGCCTCCTGTGCAGTGACTTGTAGTTTCCCGCTCCCTTCCATTTTATTATGTGTGGTGACCTTCATGGTACTAACTCACAGAGACTAGTCCTCTGCATTCTTTAGCTTCTACCTTCTAGTAAAAGTGCCTTACCATTAGCTTTGCTTATTGTGCTCTCAGCTGTGCTTCTCTTCTGCCCTGAGGGTGCTATGGAATCAAAGACTGCCCTGATCTATCTTTGGAGGTTGGCCAACTTGGGGTTAACCTATGACCCAGGCATGCGGGAAACACATTAGCTGATCTATCGCCCAGTTCCAAGGCCCTCTTGCCAGGACTGGCTTCATGGGCATGGGAAGTAGCACAGGGCTCAGCACTCAGGAGGGCCCCAGGCTTTGTTTAATGCTCTGCTGGTACCATCTTGAAATTCTGAATTTTACGCTGGGACTTCTGTTTTGAAAGCAAAGTTTGATGGGAAAGTGGAGCCTGTGCACAAGCAGAAAAAACGTGCATTGTGTGTCCCCCTTTCCATGACACCCCATTTGCACAGGGTGTTTATGTTGCCCTGTGAACATGGGATTCAGGTGGATTTATGATGTGTGGGACTTCAATGGCTCAAAGTAAAAGTGAGTATAACAAGTGTGTTACGTCTAAGACTAAGTTGGGGGTGTGAAGTGGCTGTGGGTGGGACACTGACAGCCCTGAGAAGTCACACTCTCTGAACCAGAACTTCCTTCCAACCTACACAAAACCCCACAAATGACCAAGAAACATTATCATATCTTTCTTCCTAGTGTTCCTTCCCTGCATCAGCATTCATGTAATGCTGAAAATAACAATATAGAAGGAAAGAAAAAATAGGGCAACACGTAGTTTCTTTTTTTCTATCTTTTTTTTACTCATTAGTGAGATGTGCTGGTAGGATGCACGTGTGTCAAGAAGTGAATTAAAAACAGCTGAGTTAGCTTTGTGCAGTGTTTCTAACAGTTCTGGGAGGAATGAAATATGTGCAAATACATGTGCATATATGAGTTATGAAATACAAAAATTGTGTAATTTCAGTGATTCCACATATAAGTTACAGATTAGAGTTAAAATTCGCACTAATATTTTAACTTTTTAATTTTTCTTTACTTAAACAACATTAAATGGCAAACAAAATACATCATGTTAAGAGAGAGATTTCAGAAGAAAGGAGATAGCTTTATATTTTATTGCCTTTAATGGTACTTTTTCCCCTGCTTTTTGAACAATGGATTTTTGCTCCTTTTTTTTTTTTTTTTTTTTTTTTTTTATGCGGTACGCAGGCCTCTCACTGTTGTGGCCTCTCCCTGTTGTGGCCTCTCCCGTTGCGGAGCACAGGCTCCGGAAGCACAGGCTCAGCGGCCATGGCTCACGGGCCCTGCCGCTCTGCGGCATGTGGGATCTTCCCGGACTGGGGCACGAACCCGCGTCCCCTGCATCGGCAGGCAGACCCTCAACCACTGAGCCACCAGGGAAGCTCTTTGCTCCATTCTTGTTTTTATTTTGCTCTGAGCCCCACAAATGATCCAGCCAGCCCTGCCTCTTCCTTCCTATAAAAGTTGGTAAAGTTAAAAGCTTGATTTCCCAGCCTCCCTTACACTTAGCAGTGGCCACGTGACCACATTCTGGCCAGCGAGCCATAGTTGAAGTCCACTGGAAAGGCTTGGGGAAAACCGAAATGCCTAGTTCGAGGAGCAGACATTGATTGTACTACATTTCCCCTTCTGCCCTCCTTGAACAGTAATATCCTATTTGGTGCTATGCAGCCGTCTTGTAACCATTAGGAAATAAACATAAGAAAAAAACCAAAGGCTATAAAAGTTGGAGTGAAAAGCTAAGCCTCTGTGTCCTTGAGGGTCTTGTTGAGCTGCTGAGCCAACACCAGCAGCCATCAATCTAGACTTTTTTGTGAAAAAAATAATCCCCTACTAATTTTAGCCACTGTGAGCCTTCCATTACTCTTGTCCATTCATTACTAGTGGACTCGTGGGCCCTGAACTGCCTGCCTTGCCCAAGTTCTTTCATCAGAAGAAGAAAATTCCTCCTTCTTTCAGCCCTATTGTTTCCACCATCAAGGCTCTCTACCAGTTTCACAGGCCAGTGAGGGAGACAGGGAGGCAATGTCCTATTGACCCTTCCTTTTCTTTCTCACCCCTCTCTGCTATAGCTCCTGTGTTCCAGCACTCCTCTTAGCTGCTCCCAAACAAAAGGTTCTGTGATGATCCATCAGTGTAAGTAGGTACCTGGTGGAGGCAGCCTCAGACACACCCTGGAGACATCCAAAACCCAGACTCAGACCAGTCGGGTCACCCTGTAACTTTTGGACCAGCAGTAATTTCTCTTTCTTACAATTAAGGTAAGATAATAGAGATTGAAGTCAAGCAAATGAAAAAGAATTCACAGAAAACTCCACAGCTAACATTATAAGGAAAACTTAGTCTGGAGCCCTTCATAGTTGGAGTTTTTTTCTTCTTCTTCTTCTTCTTTTATGATCACTCCATTTTTGGTCCCCGCAGAAGCCCAGTTTCCTTGCCACGAGCAGCCGACACTGTCATCTCTCTGGGGACTGTCACTCATATGATTTCAGCACATGATAGAGGTCCAGTAATTAAGCACATACTTTCAGAGAAGCAAGGGAGAACAAGGGGCTCAGTCCCTCATTAAGTGAGACGACACCTGGGTGGGTCTTGTCCATCAGCATTGCTGTAATTAGGACACGTTAACAGGGCTGCTGCCGCCACAGCCCATGTGTGTCCATGTTTGGCATATTGACTTAGGACGTGAGATGTAGTTGTTTTTAATAGAAGGGGGTTCGTTAAAACATAGCCTTTCCCAGCAAGAATTAGGCATTTTATTATTTAGCAATCTCCTCCAATGGTTATAATAGCTTAAATATTTACCAGGGACTGTTGGGGAGCTCCTGTCTTTCACTAAGAGACTTTGTATTGAAGCTATTCCAGGAATATGGGTCAGAGTCCTCACTTGTCAGCTTATTGCAGGGTCAACCAAACTCCTGAGTTAGGCATATCCTCTGTTCTTTCCCCTACCTGCTGTCAGAACAGGAAAGACACACAATCATACTCTGTTTGGCTCTCGAGACATGATGGTTAACATTTTGATGGAGGAGTTTGAAATCACTGCCTGAAAAGATCTCCCTGCATAGCTGAATGAGACCTCAGCTATGGCTCATTGTCTAGAATGTGGTCACATGGCCACAGCTACGTGCAAGGGAGGCTGGGAAATGAAGCTTTCAGCTTTACCAACTTCCACAGTAAAAGTAGTTAAGATGCACAGTTCCACAATCAAATACCTTGGAAACCACTCAAAGAGTTGAAGCAAATTGTAGCCATTTTAAAGCATGGATGACGTTCTCAGATGAGCTGGAACAATAACAGATCCCACCTTGCAGAATTACAGTAGCAACAGAATGAGGTTATGTTGTGTAAATGGTAAAGCACTTCACAGATGCAAGATTATTTTGAGAAAATCAATACCTTCTCCCTTTGTATTGCCTGTATGTGAGAGAAGTGGAGGCCCAGGCTGGCTGTTAAAGTTCAGCTTTTAGCTTAGAGCTATGTGATGCTTAAATGAAACCCTCTTCTGCGATAATAGTGTTACCCTCAAAGCTGAATTCCCGGCTTACAGGTGTGAACACCACTGCTACTAAGAGACTCTAAAGAGGTCTGTTTCTACTTTGCAGGGACACTTCAGGAAGCACCTCCCTCGGCTTGGTCAACAGTAGCTCCTACTGCATTGAAGTGAATGTCATCCCTTGTACACATATCCCTTAACCTCTGGCAAGACCTTGCTTAAACCACATGGCAATACCACACAGGTTCAGTGGGTTAGATATACTGCAGACCATTTGGATAAGCCACATAATTTGTGCAACCTGTGCTTATCAGCAGCCTTCTCCAGTTCATCTGTGGTTTACTGGAAGCTGCTCACATGTGGAGTCTGTTTCTCTATATTCTACTCCTTGTCAGAAAGAGACCAAATGTTTCAGTTAAAGGGAAAGGTAAGGCAGTACTACCAAACATCCCCTAACAGTAAATGCCAATCAACGACACCTACTCTGTCAAGTTCATCTTATTCCCTAGAGGAGTCAGGTTTAACACCAAGACTTCTACAGTCAAGCAGGGTCTGCCTTGGGGTCATCTTCCCTGTAGCTCCAGGTCTTCTTGAAATGAATGAGAGCCTTGAACTTTTTTAATAGGGGAGAGTGTTTAAGAGTGTCCTAGTGTTAAAGACATTTGAGCATCGGCCTGACCACCTAACTCAGAAGCTCAGAAGTCTCTTCTGAGTAGCTAATACAAGTCTGGACCAGTCCACACAGTTGTGTTTTGATGAAATCAGTCATGGCTAACTAAAGAACAAGGAGAGGCAAAGGGTAAAAGGCATGAACCAACAGTTCACTAAAGAATGATTTTTATACTAGACATAATTGAGGTTGTTCTGGTACAGGTCTTATCCGCTAGACTCCCATTAAACTCCCAGGGAAGGACTATGTATAGGTCTGAGAGAGAAAATAGAAGCTTGAAAGGCGTGAGACAGTAATTTCCCTGTGGTCCTATTTCATGGATTTCCACTTTTTCATTCTTGTGACAATCCAGAAGCTATTATAACTAACATTTGCTGACCTTACCCTGGTGTACGCTGTACCTTGACTCTACTACATCAACCGAAAGCAGGGGTCAAATGAACTGATGATAACACGTGAGATTCTGCCATTCCAGTTTATTGAAATGAGTAAATTTATAGCTTTCTTTGCATACAGAAAAGTGCACAAGAAAATAAGTATGTACAAAACAATTGTGTGGCTGTCCATCACTTTCAAAAATTCAATTCCCTAGAAATAGTTGCCTCCAGTTAGCACATTTAGGTATGTGGACATATAAAATACTATTTCAAGTCTGTGTTAACAATGACTGAGTGGGAAGTCAGATGGAAAATGATGCCATACGTGATCAGCTATTATCATTCAACGTAAAGCCACAGGCCTTTAGCTCGGACTACTTGGAGCTAATCAGTAGAGGTTCAGGAGGCCACCATCTCGTTTAGTTCCTGAGCAGTCATCCTCTTCTTCCACCTAAAGATAACATTGTATGTGGTTGATTAACACCCACAAGAACCTGAGCACTAGGGGTCAAGAGACAACATTAAAAAACCCAACATAAACAAAACAAAACAAAACTCATATGGCAAGAACAAACCCTTTGAACTGTGCTGACAATAGGACTGAAAATGAACTGGAAAGGTTTCCAAGGTTATGAGGAGAAAAATATTGCAGGCATTAGATTTTTAATGATAACACTGCAGATTTCTTCTCCCATTTATCATCCTACTAACTGTGAGACTGTGTGGCATAAAGAAAGCTTTCCAGTTACTTGATAAAGGCCTGGCATTACCCCAAATAAGCACCTAATGTTTGGCACTATCACATTTCACTTTGTGATGTTTCTCTTCAGAACACGGTCCTTCTTTGCTGAGTTGAGTTCAATTTTTCTTCAACATGAACTGCTCTTCCGGAACTTCAGCTCAGGAGGATGGCCTCCTATTCCATAGAAAGGATAAAAGTTGTGCCCATTTGCAATTCTAGTTACTGGGATTAGAGATTACTGAGAAGGCAGAGAGGCTTCAGATCTGTGAATCATTAGATTTTTTTTGCCCCATAAAACTCTGTTGTTTGTGAAAGAGAGGTAATATTATATAAACCCAGGAGTAAAAATGACTGAAAAGAGAATCAGAGGGAAAAGAAGAAGAGAGATGAAAAATGATTTTCCCTCATTTGCAATAGCTAGCAAGAGATTGGAGAAGACAATCCTGCCCTTGAGAGAAGAATAATGTTCAGAAAGAGAAGTTATATCTTTAAAAACGTTCTTAGGTGTGTTCAAAGTCCCCAGAGAGAAACCGAACTTTTACTTTATTTTACTTTAAAAATACTCTGTAGGTGATGGTCTGAAGCAAGGTTTAAGAAGGTGCCTTGTTCTACCACAATCTTTAGGTTTTATGCTCTGAAACAGAACCCCGAAACACTCTGAACCATAAGGATTTTAAAATTTATTCAAAACAGTATGATCTGAGGGGTTGTGGTGGCTGCATCGCCCAGCCAGAGGGTACACAGCACAGTGCTCTAGAAGATTCTAGGGACACAATAAACAAGGGTTCAAGGAGGGAAACTACTTCATTTACATTTAAGCTAGAGAGTTTAGGTTCTTAATTTATTTAAATCCATAGATTCAGTTTAGCTAAACAGAAAGTGGAAGGCATTCTACAAGTGGAAGAGGCAGCAAGAAATAGGGCAACAGATAATACGTCAAAGCTAGAACAAGGGCAGAGGTCAGGACTTGTCTGCTTATTAGCTTTGTCCTTGACTACTAAGGCCAACCTTTTTGTTCCTCTGGACAGTCAGCATGCCAAGTTCCTAGAGAAGTGTGGAGAAGAAAAAAACCCATGGTTAGATTTTGGATTGACTATCAATGTATTAAATATTAAGTCATTATTTTAAAATGTCAGTCATAGTATCTCCTAGGACCGATTCAAGAGGATTGGATAGAATAGTCGATGTAGAATCTGTAATTAAAGTGATTAACACAAGTACTTAATAATGTTAGCTATTTTCTCCCATGGCAATTGTCCCCCTTACCCCTCAACCTATATATTTAGCAGGTTGACCAAAATTATCCTTCCTTCATGACCTAAAGAAGAAAGTGCCTCCAAAGAGAACTCTATAGTCAATTCAATTTAGCACAAACAATCCTCCTAGATTTTCAGTGCGGTTTGTTCCTTTCTATTGTCTGTGTGTGCCTCCCCTGGAGAGGAAGCAATAATGAGTCTCTGTCAAGACTTCTAGCCCTTCAATATCTTCCATATATTACACTGCTTTATTAACATTAGAAACCATCTGGACGCTTGTTCAAATGAAGCTTTTCCTCAGCACCGAGGGGGATTCCTTAGGGCTGGGGCCCGGGAATTTGTCTTTTCAGTAATCTCACTCGGTTCTCTGAAGCTGATTTTACGGAAAAGCACTTTCAGAAATACTGTAATTACAGAAGTGGAGTGAGGGGGGCTAATCCAAATTGCAAAAAAACTCAAATCTTATTGTTGATCTCAGATTTAAGATATTTATCTATTTAAAAGAATTCAGTTCTACGTGGGTCAAGACAGTTTGGTAGTCTCACTTGAATGAGGCAAGACTGAAAAAGAAATGGGTTTGGGTTCTTTTCATTCTTCCTGTTGTTCACCCCTTTTAAAATGCAGATAAGTCTCCTCTCCTCCACTAACTTCAACCTTTCAAGATTAACGTTGCTTCCACTCACTGTTGAGAAAGAAAAACAGCCCTCCCCCTTTCCCCTTCCCGGGTCTCAGTCTAAGGTGGTTACACACAATAACTGACCGAGGATGAAACCCACCAGCAGACTCACGTGAGCTCATGCTACTTTTGAAGGAGGTACCGGCAGCTGTCACCACTTTGGGATTTAACATCGCCAGACTAGTTCAGACTAATCTGAGGCCCCTCACAGAGAAATATGTATTGATTTGGGAGGCAGAAGTGTGATCATGAGCTGTTTGGCTGACCTGTTTGGTGGCTTCAGAAGGTCCCCAGATTTTGAAGCTTCTGTAGAAAACTAATTACCAGGAAGCTTTGCAATCACTTCAATGTGAAGGTCAAAAATCTAGAAGGCTATGTGTTATATTGAGTTTTACTCCCATACAGAAGTGAAATACCAAAAACACAGGATGACAGAAATCCACATCCACATGCGTATAGTACTGTTTTTCATATGTATGAGAACTCTATTCACAGATGTCCAGCCTATTCATTACTAAACTAGTTAAGTACAGTGTTCCATATCTTTTACTTCTCCATTACAGAGATTTAACTTCTTTCCGATTCTAAAATTAAAATTTCACCCTTACCCCCATGCCACCCTTTTTCACCAAACCTAAGCTTAGGAGGGTCTTCTACTTACAGAAGTTAGGCAAAAGGATTTCCAAATGGATCCCTATATACATCAGAAGATGTGGATTGAGGAGAAGCCATCTATGGAGATAAAACCATCTAGTCAATAACCATAATTACAATCGTAAGAAAACAACTATAATTAAGACTTCTCAGATCCCTTTAAAAAAAATCACTTACGTCACAGACTAATCAGATATTGTATGTGGGTCTGTGATGACTTGTGTTTGCCTGCCTGTGATGTGTGTGTGTGTGTGTGTGTGTGTGTGTGTGTGTATTATTTACATCAAAACCAAGTTTCAGAATTATGTTTGCCTCCCAATGCAAAATATTATTTTTATGAGCTAAGTAATTATGGGTGGGAAATTAGGAACTTAAATCTTTGAAAAAATTTTAAAGATACTATTTTGGCTCAATTATCTTTCAAAGTGCTTTCCCGAGCTAGGTTAAGTGAGATACAAAGGACTTTTCTATATGTTATTTGTTTCTGAAGTTCAGGAGAGTAGTTCCTGCAAAAATAATCTTTCCCCAGTTTGAGTTGAGGTTTACACTGCGATGGTCCTCAATGATCCATCGTATTCAAATGTCCTTTACTGTCAAAGATACAAGCAAGGTTAATTCAGGAGGTGGTAACTCTATGTGGTGTGTACTTTGGAGCTCATCTTCTAATAGTTGATACTTACAGACGCTGGTGATGAACGGAAAGAATCTTTAGAGAAGGGGTTCTCAAATGCACTGTCAGCAGATTTGGAAACTGGCAGGGCACCTTGTCTGGGAGCTGGCTTTGGTAGTTCTAGAAGGTGAAAAAGTAGTCAAATACATGCACAAGTTCTCCAGTCAGGCTTATCTTAGAAATTAAGTTTCATACTTGCTCCGAACGCACAGGTTCAGGGGCCATGGCTCACGGGCCCAGCCGCTCCACGGCATGCGGGATCTTCCCTGACCGGGGGCACGAACCCGTGTCCCCTGCATCGGCAGGCGGACTCTCAACCACTGCGCCACCAGGGAAGCCCTAAGTTCCATACTTTTGAAATTGACATCAATGGAACAAAAATCACCACCAAATACCAAGACTCCCAGTGATTATTACAGGCAAATTCATCCCTTCTTGGAAGAGGAAGCCGTGCATATTTGCTTGAAGTGGAAGAGATTCAGAATTCCCTCACTTAAAAGTACCTACGTGGGGCTTCCCTGGTGGCGCAGTGGTTGAGAGTCCGCCTGCCGATGCAGGGGACGCGGGTTCGTGCCCCGGTCCGGGAGGATCCCGCATGCCGCGGAGCGGCTGGGCCCGTGAGCCATGGCCGCTGAGCCTGCGCGTCCGGTGCCTGTGCTCCGCAACGGGAAAGGCCACAACAGTGAGAGGCCCACGTACATGGCAAACCTTCACCAAGCCTTGAGGCCAACACAGAAGTAAAAGCTCCGAGAGGTTAGGTCACTAATACAGTACAGCGAGCATTCGAATACTGGCTGCATTTTGAAGCGCTTTCGTTCTACCACACCTTTTTAACTTTCCTCATTAGATGGGTAGTGCAGTCCATACACACCTACTCATGAAAAAATGAGTCCTTATCACACATACAGCCTCCAGGTGCCATGACCCATTGAATTTCAATAGCTCCTGGCAGCCCTTTTAAGAATTGTCACAAGAGGGCAGCATTGGGCCAGCCCTTAGAAACAGCTAACTAAGGTAAAGTTAACTCCGTAAGGTAAATGGTTAAGTTGTCTCCATAACCCCTGCTAGGCAAAAAAAGCAAGAGTAAAGCTATTGGTGGGTCGGGAGAGGGTTCTTCTGAGGGACTCTGTGGGCCCATATGGCAGTGGAATACTTGTTGGTACAGCTGACAGAGAAGTAGGTAGCTTACCATTGATTTTTCTCAACAGTTGATTCGCGTCAAAGTCATCATGGTCTGCATTCTCCTGAGGAATGCCAACTTTGTTGTTGAAGTAGTTGGAGAAGGCACTTGAAGTCCCAGCGGAATTCTGCTCTCCTTTCCTTGCTGGCAGAGTAGGCGGCTGCCGCAGTTGGAAGTCCTTAAACATTTCTTTCACTTCCTTCACTTCTTTGTCCCCAAGTGGGTCCAAGGCAACAAAGGCATCGCTGGAGACGTCCTTCGGAGGGCCAGTTCTGGGAGGTGGCTGAGGAGGAGTGACCAGGAGAGAGGAGAGCATAGAAGGGGGCTGGGCTGACACAGTAGGAGCTGGAAAAACATTGCTCTGAAAAGGATTCCCCAGCGGGCTGGTTGATGACCAAGTATTGGGTGTCACGGATGCTGACGGGCCCCAGACTACAGGGGCTGGAGGTGAAGCTGAGGCTGCAAAGGATGAAGGCTGGTTCCAACCTGGAACAGCTGGGCTTGTGGTAAAGACGCTTGGCTGACTGAATCCTGAAGGCTGGCCAGCCATCATAGTGCCCGGGACCATTGTAGTGGATTGACTAAAGACTAAGGGCGCTGGGTTCCACGGTCCTGTCTGAGCAGATATAACTGGTACACCACCTGAAGGAGGGAAATGGGATAAAGGACTTATCAGGAAACTAGCCTGAAGAGGATCCTCGAGTTTCAGAGAGTCAACTCTCCGGAGAGCATTTTTAGAGAGCATCTACATGCCAAACCTTTATTAAGCCTTGAGGCTGACATGGCTTTTATTAGATTATTTCACTCCAAAGATGAAGGAGCTGTAGCAAGCATTTAAATGCTGGTTGCATTTCGAAGCCCTTTCTTTCTTCCACACCTTTTTCACTTTCCTCATTAGATAGATAATACAGTCCATAAGTACCCAGTCATAAAAAAGAAAATGAGCCCTTCTCGTACGTACACTGACATCATTCAAACAGCTAGAACAGAGCCTGTCAATAGCATGAACCTACGTATTGAGTAAATACATTTACATATAGAAACCATGCTTGTTATGAAGTAAATTAATATAATCCATCAGGGCTTCCCTGGTGGCGCAGTGGTTGAAAGTCTGCCTGCCGATGCAGGGAACACGGGTTCGTGCCCCGGTCCGGGAAGATCCCACATGCTGCAGAGCGGCTGGGCCCGTGAGCCATGGCCGCTGAGCCTGCGCGTCCAGAGCCTGTGCTCCGCCACGGGAGAGGTCACAACATTATTTTTTCTGCGTACCGAAAAAATATATATATATAATCCATCAGATACTCTTGAGAAACTGATTTAATGTTTTCATTGGGCAACTGGCTCATGTCTGAGGTCTTACGGAGACTAGCTATCAGGCATGTGCATTAGGCTTTAACATGTTTACATCCCGAAGAAACCATTTCAAAGCTTCCTTGCTTTTAAATGCTGCCAAGGTGGACACAGCTACATAAAAGGATGATAAAATTTGGTTGATGCCAAGATAGCTTTAGACTTTTATATACAAAAATGGAGAAAAGGCTAGTTTTCCTAGGAGAGCTGTTTCAAATAAAAGTGCTTCCTGCCATGTGTCACTCACTAAACTTTGCCAGAAGTTAGAACAGAGTATTTAAAAGAGGAAGAGGAAGAGAGGGAGACGAGATAAAGTGAAGCAAAAACACAAACAAAAAAAAACAACCCTTGCAATGTGACTAACTGCCTGTCTGCAGGCATCTGCTCTTTGTGGGGAAACGGCTCTATCACCTGCACCCTTGCCATCGTTGATTTGTAATTCATTAAATCACTAAAATCTAGGTCTCGCCAGTGTGCGCCCTCCTCTTCTTGAGAAGCTCATTCCCTGCATCTTGTTCTAATACGTAGCACATTTTCTCTTCGGCCTCTTCCCAAGTGTATTAATGACCCAGTTAAACTGTCGTCACTAACAGAAAACCTAAATTCAGCCTCATGCCCATTCACAAACGACACTCTGCTCTCAAAACCTACTTGCTTTGAGCTTTGGAGCAGAGCATTCTTGAGTTATGAAAGTTTTCTAACCAAAGTAGGAGAAGGCCTTCAAACCTGGGTTAGGAATGTTTTTGTTTCCAGAGTGAGAAATATTTTTAAAACAACGTTCAGGGGCCGATATGGTAAGATGTTGTATCTTGAATGTTCTTGGGACTGGAGCCTGGTGTCACTTGACTCAATCGTCATCAGGAACAACAGCCATCTGGCCGTGAACACAAGGTGTGCTCACGAAGGCTGCTGGGTTTCAGAGGTGGGTCATCTTACTAAATCAACATGCTTATTTTTGGGGTGAGGAAACTGGGCACAAGAATATTATTACAATTGAGAGGGTCACAGTCTGTGAAAGAGACTAAAACTCAGGCATACCACCTCCAAAGCCAGCACCCTATCCTCCTGTTCTGTCTCCTTGGCATCAAGGAACAGAACTATATTTTTTATTAGCATGTTAATCCAAATACTTATTTGACATATACCGAAATGAGACTTCATGTACACTCAAGAGTATACATACAGGCAGACCTCAGAGATATTGCAGGTTTGGTTCCAGACCACTGCCATAAAAGGAATATGGCAATAAAGTGAGTCACACAAATTTTTTGGTTTCCCAGCCCATATAAAAGTTACGTTTACACTATACTGTAGTCTAGTAAATGTACAATAGCATTATGTCTAAAAAACAACGTACATACCTTAATTTAAAAACACTTTACTGTTAAAAAATGCTAACCGTCACCTGAGCCTTCAGCAAGTCATAATCTTTTTGCAATAGTAACATCAAAGATCATCAATCACAGATCACCATAGCAATATAATAATAGTAAAAAAGTTTGAAATATTGCAGGAATTACCAAAATGTGATACAGAGACACGACGTGAACAAATGCTGTTGGAGAAATGGCGCTGATAGACTTGCTCGACTCAAGGTTGCCACAGACCATCAATTTGTAAAAAACTCAATATCTCCAAGGTACAATAAAACGAAGGGCAATAAAACGAGGTATGCCTGTGTTCCTTTCACAACCAATCAAGGGAACAGTTCTCTTAGATCCTATAATACAGGCTTCTAGAAGTGGCTTGAGTTTGAACAAAGTTATTGCTGGCATTTTAAAACAAATTACTTACATTTTATTAACTGAAGCTAGAGTCACTCACTAATAATTTACACCAATTGGATGTGCAAAAATTGGATAGAATTTTACCATCTTTCATGTTGGATGACTTGCCTTCCCTTAGGAAAATGTGTGGCTTTAGTCCTAGATGGTATTAGTGGGAGTGGCGGTAAAAGAGAAAAATACATTTGAGAGAAACTAAAGGCTTTCCCAGTGTATACTTAGGCCAGCCTTCATTCCCGTCTACCAGGTCCCATGCATCACGTTTCCAAGATATTTAAGGCCCTGCTGGAGAAAGGTAAGGAAAAAGAAAGTGTGGGTATAAAAAGTTAGTTTTATTAACCTTTAGATGCTAGATTAAAGCGCAGGGCAGCTAGTCAAAGGCTCAGCTTTCTACAATGCCCTTTCCCCACCCCCAGTTCTCCAGAGGAAACGGTCCCCCAGCTGGGTCCAGCGGAAGCCAGACCTACAACCTTCCATGGCTTGGCGGAGGGTCCCTGCTAGTGGACAGGGGCTATACTGTAGGGCTCAGTTTGAGTCCCATGTCCAAACTGGGAAGAATCATCAGTATTCTGCAGTTGTATACCCCAAGGCCTCAACAGGGGCACCTAGCCAGAAAGCTTCACTTCGTCTGAATAAATTAACAGTTATAGGGTCCAGCTGTATTTTCAGGCTGACTTGTTAAATATCGGCTGTAAAAATGCTTCGGGGCATTGATATGAAACTACAAAGCTCTGCGATGTGACCTAGTCGCAGGCACTGCATACAAGCTCTCTATCCTTCTGCAGGGAAGGCACCAACCAGCTCCACTTGAGGGTGGAGGAGAAAGGGATGCAGAAAGGGGAAGACCCCAAGAGATATGAAGTGCTTGGGGAGAGTCTCCTGATGGTGTCAACGCCAAGCAGAGACCTGGAACAAGTGGGCTTCTCACACCTGCAGGGATTTCAGCCACTCAGCAGGTGGGAACCAACCCTCCTGTTGCTACCACACTCCAGATAGGATGGAGCGGATTTAAGATGACAGAACCAAAATATTTTCCTTTGGCGGGAAACAGCAGGAAAAAAAAGAGTCCTGATGATTGACTCAGCAGGAGGCAGAGAAAGCCAAGATCCCTGGTCAGATTTTACAAAATAGGGGAAAGTCTCTCTTCACCCATAGCCCCCCCCCCCCAGCCCCCTCCCAAGACAGAGTCTATTTGGAGCTTGTAGAGGAGATAAGAAGTAGAAAAACAAAGAGAAGCCCCAGCAGGAGAGCAAAGACCATTGTCGGGGTTTCTGAAGACTGTTCCATGGAGGCAGGAAAGAACTGGAGGCTTCAGGCAACGAGTAGCAGGGCCAGCCCTCGGCCAAGTGGCCTTCCCCAACGTCCTGCCACAGAGTGGCCCAGTGGCTTGCAGAGCTGGTGACACATTTTTGAATGACAGCAGCATCACCTCTTGGGTATCTGATAAAATTCCATCTCTTGCCTTATTTCTGTGTTCTCTTCAACTTCAGACTTCTATACTGTGGACTTACTAACTCTACTAAGACACCCATCTAGCCAAAATACCAGCAAGGAGCTGCTAAGGCTGAACTATTCAGAGACTGATCAAGATATATGCCTGTCTCACACCCACCATATGCCTAGAAACAGAGCTGGGCTCAGAACCCGGCACTTTCATTCAATTACTCACACTTGCTTCAGATTTAACTTATAGCCCTCTTGGGGTGTATATCCCTTCCTTTAACCAAGAGGTTAAATAGGGGATAGCGCTTCAATTTAGTAATGGCAAATTGCATGGAAGACATGCATGTTGCTACTTCTTCAAATAGAGATGATAGACAAGGCTCTCTCATCTCAACCCTGTTTCTCCAATGAAGCTGGTCTGGGCTTCAGAATCCCTTCCTACTGTCTTCAGTAAGCCATGACCGGTTGGTTCAGGTAAGTGCGATACTAAAAATGGATTTCTTCTCACATGCCAATTCAAGGAGTCAAATTCCAGTTACAGGTCAAGAGTACCTAATAGGGGTGGGTTGTAGAGAAGTAAAAGTGGGAGAAAGGCTCCCTAGGATGCTCAAATCTTATGCCCCAGGAACCCCCATGGATATGAAGTGCTCCTTCCTATGAATTACCATCTTAGGAGTGAAAGTAACAGAGCCAAACCTAACTCCATCTCTACACACCTACCTAGACCCCCAAGGGGCCCTACTGGGGCAGCAGCACTTGTTTTGAAGAGGTCCAGGGGCTTGGTCTGTATGGTTGCAGGTTGTCCTGGAGATGTCTGGCCTGGAGGTTCTGAGACGAGAGGAGCAAAGATGTCTGATGCAAGTAAGTCTTTTGCTGGAGACTGACAGGGCAGAGAGGGACACAGAGCAGTTACTCAGGAACAGTGAAATCCAGCTCTATTCTGTTTCCTACTCTGTACCTCGAATTTGCGAACACAAAAAGAGAAACTTTTCCCCATTATTGATAAATTATTATAACAAACTCCAAAAGACAAAAAAAAAAAAGACACGGATCCTGGCAATGGACAGAATATTGGGTCCTGGGGACTGACGCAATGGAGGACCTACAAAGTGAAATCTACTTTGCTCATTTACACATTTGATTCTGTCTGGTCTCCTTATCAGCTAAAAGCTTGAAGCTGGGAGAGAAAGGGCAACTGTAAGTAAGCAGCCTAAATATTCTGATCCTTCTTCTGGATTTAAATCATTCTGCATAAAGATGATACAGTAGTTTAATCATTAGGCCAGCATATTCCAATGCGATTTTTAAAATGAAACTTATATAAACCCCATTTTAAATTGCTTTTGAAGGAAGTGGTAATAGTAAATATATAAGTTTCTTTTAAGACAATGGATTGTTCAGTCATTAATCAGAGGAGAAAAACTCGAGAATTTTAGACCACCACCTTGGACACGAATGCCATATGCCGGGGTGTGTGGAGGCGTGTGTTAGTACGGGGAAGGTACAAAGGGAATCACAGGAACCCTTCCCCTCCCCTCCCAGAACATGATGATCAAACTTACCGGAGGTACAGAAGCATAGCAGCATTAAAAACGGAAAAACTTGTGTTTAGTTAATAATATGTGACGACATGCAAACAGAAAGCAGGGTGTGACAAACACTGCCGAGTGAGAAGCTTAAAAAGGGTGACAGTTAGAGGAAAGTATTCCTGGAGAACGATGCGCCTTATCCCACCTCCTATGTTACAGCCACACAGGAAACTACAATAGCAGCAGGAAAGAGAGCTTGCATCACACCACCCTTTGGTACCGAACATGCATTCTGCCAATGGATATGTGGAGACAATTCACCTTAGCAGTCCTTCTGCCTCTTCCTGGTTTGGTACTTTGTGGAGGTGGGATAATGGCTATGGAGTCATGTGGTAAGGACTGGACAGAGCTTTCCAAGTCCTGCTTTACGCCATTCGGTACGGGCAGTCCTTTGGGAGGGCTTCCCACAAAAGGGTTCGGGGAGGATTTGATATGGAAGCCGTTCTGTTCTCTTTCAGATACCCCATTGTGAGTTCTCACTGCTGGCTGTGTTTGCGTACTTGATAAGGGCCACAGGCCTGCCTGAGCTTCCTGTTTGCCAGTCCGGTTAGAGATTTGGTCAAATTGCTGACCAAAGTAATCAACATCCCCATTCAGGGGCCCGTTACTCAGAGGGGTAGACGAGCTAGTCAAATTCTCTTTCTTCTGATCTGGAGATTTGAGAGAATCAGACGAAGAGGGTGCCGATTGGTCTGGCTGTGCAAAAGGATCGTCACGGAAAGGATCAGGATTAGGGGTGGGAAAGAAGTTGAGATTGGCAGAAAAGGCATTTTCAGGCAAGAAAGATGCCTGAGGCTTTGGTCGAGGAAGAGAGCAGGAGGCGATGCCATTTGTTAAGAATAGATTTTCTCGTAAAGAATTCTGATTGGTGTCGATTTCAGAGTTTAGATCCACTAACAGGATATCTTTGCTTTCCTATCACATTTGGAAAGAAAAAAAAAAGAAAATGTTAGTCCACGTTGTGACTTCAAATGAGAAAGCTACATAAGATGACTAAGATTATCAAAATTTCCATTCGATTTCAGTCTTACTGGTTGACCATTACCTCCTCCCATCGTGTCCCTGAGTGCACTTACTAGTTGTAGAATAGGTCCTCCCTGCCCCTCCCAGGCCCTTTTAAGTCTCAACTTCATTGGCCCTTCATTCAGTGAAATCTTACTGTTGTTTACTTCACATGTCTCCCCTCACCCTTTCAGACTGGCTGAGTTCATAATCATCATTGTTTCAATTCATGCCTTTGACAGTCTTAAAGGGAATTGATTTCGAGTCACTCTAAGTGACTATCTAAGCATATTGAGCTTGAAGGAAATGGCCTAGCCCCTCTTCCTACATGATGTACATTCCTATTGTACCCCCAGAGTCACCTAATATCACCTCTCTAAATGAGTGAATTCATTGCCTAATATAGTCATATCTTATAATTCTAGTTATAATAAAGTTTAAGGTCAAATATATTTCCCTACAATTGGTCTTTCCTCTAGGGGGGCAAAGAAGATTTTCCCCTCACATCACAGCCTGCCAGGTATGCCTCTTTAAATACTTAAGGATCTTTTTAAAAGTGTAGCCAAGTTGGGTCTCTCATTCTCATCATCCTAGTCTCTCCTCTGGACGTACTCTTTTGTCTATGTCCTTCTAAGAACATGATACTCAAAATACTGATATAATCTAACATAATATATCACATTAACCTCTCATAGTTGTACCTTTTTTCATAATATAGTTTAGTGTTGCCTGTGTCATGACAGGAGTCTCCTCTACTTAGTGGATAAATTCAACTAATGTTGAAGTCACCTTTAATTTATGTATAATCTAATCTTTAATTTATGTATAAGGTGGAGATATGGGTGTAAGAGTTAATTTGAAAGACATACTAAATGAATAACTCTACAAATTCTATTCCTTCCCTATCATTTTTCAGTTATGTTAATTATTTGGATTCTCAATTGTCAGATATGACATTCTTCTCAGCATAAAAGCAGCAAATTTGATAAATCTGACATGTCTTTATTCAGGGCAATGACACAACTAATTAGGATTCACCCTGGGATATAGCTATCATACTGACAGACCTTCCTTCTGATTGACTTTGATCAATTAAATACTTAACTATGCTAGCCACAGAAGAATATAAACAATAAAAACTGTCGAGCTGAAGTGGAAGTTAGTTTTCTAGTATTATCCTGGGCAGATTATTAAATATTTTGGTCATTGGGACAATGATCAAGACGATCTCAAGGGAATATAAAATTCTCAAACTAGTAAATAAAAAGGGAGACTGAATAGGTCTCCTCAGCTTTAAGAGAAAAGAACAAAATTTTTAAAAGTTTAGGTCCTAAATCAGACCTAATTGGTATTCTATATTTTGGCTTCCTTCACTGTTAGGTATAAAGGCACAATTTTTAAAAGCCAGCTTTTCTCTTTATAACCAGAAGAACTTGTCAGAAGAGAGAACTTGTAATTAAAAAACAAAACAAAACAAAACAAAAAACTTAAAAAAAAATCAAAGAAATTGATTGGAAGGCTTCTTAATGCAGGGGTCTTTAACAATCAAAAGGTAGGACAAAATGTATTATGAAAGCTTGTGATTGTAATATTTATTCATTTATTATGAGCCACCTCTGGGTTAGAACAGTTGGGTGTTCACAGCTGGTAGAGTTCTCCTTCATTTACTTCAGAAGAAGTCCTTAGGACACCAAACAGGAACCACAATGTTAGACTTCTGAATAGTCACCCTATAAGTAAAATGTATAAGGCTCTCCTCAGGTTGAGGTCGTTGTTAATCCAAGATTAAGAGTCTGATTCATAGACTACAACTGAAAGATGTAAGACTTCTCGTCCACCCCCTTGGTCAGCATTTCTTTAATTCTCTGCTGTACTGTAAACACTGCATCCACTTGGCCGTCATGTAAGCACCTGAGAGACAAGAACTGAGCATGAAATATAGTCCCTGCTGTTAAGGGGCTCCAGTAAGAGGGTCAAGCAGGCAACCAAGAAGGTGTGTCTGCACAGACAAGGTTTAAAATACTAAGTTCTAGACTAGCTCTTCTGCAGGTAGCTCATCTTGCCTAATCATTCCAGCCTACCAAATCCTGGACCTCCTTACTCAAAGCCTTCAGTGACTTCCTGCTACTCCCCAGTATTAAAATAATCTCCATTAGCCAGACTTTCAAAATGACCCACCAGGAGACCTCGTTTACTTTTAGCCTAACTACTACTCTACTTTCCTACATACTTCAAAGACCCAACTCAAGTTCAGGTTCTTTACAAAGCTTTTTCCCATTGATCCTTCTATTTCAGCTTCACCTGTGCCCACCCATGGCATCTTACGTATATATGACACTGTGCTTTGTGCCCTGATACCCATCCCCATACCAGATTTAATGGGGAAACCACACTTTATGTTCTTTTCATAATAACTATGCTTTCAAACGGTCAAGTTTTTAAAGTTAGAGATCATGTCTTTTTGGTCTTTTTTTCTTTCCTGTTTTTTTTTGAGATACAGTATGGAAGAATATTGTTCAAGTTGTTTGGCGAAAAAAATTACATTCTAAGGTATGTTACTTAGTTTGCAACATGAGCTTTACTTGAAATGCAGAAAACTATTTTGTATAAATGTTGGGGGAAGGGTAGCTGGGTTAGGGAACCACTAATAAGGTCTAGCTAATTTAGATTTCTGCCTTTCTTCATCTCTTCCAGAGCAACTGATGTGAGATTTCAAACTTTTTAAACATGCTGGTTTTATCAAGTAGAGATAAATCTATTTCGTGACCTATGAATATGGAGTCAGTATGTAAGAACACACTGGCAAAGTCTAACTAGCACATAATTAGCGCCATTAGCATTCTTTTACTTATCAGATACCATCACTTTGATGGTATTTATCATTTTAATTTATTGTTAGTTTAGCTAAAACTTGCCTTTTATTTCAACAAGCCAAAAATTCTTAGAATGCGTAAGGTCTCATAATAATGAGACTCAAGATTACTCGTGTTGTTTTCCATTTCCTTTTTTAGAACTTTCTAGAAGTCTACAGAAGCAGATTAAACAGTCAGTGCCTCCTTGCCTATCCCACTGGAATTCTACATCATAGCTTGAGTGTTTTGATCTCTTTTAATATACTACTGGTTTCAATGTCAGTAATACTTGGAATGAAGGTCATTCAGAAGTCAATTTACTTTGGGAAGGGAGCTACTCACGGAGGAGGGGCAAAGTTGCCTAGGAATCAAAAAACCTCAGATCTACGATGGACCTGTCAGGATTATCAAATCTGGTATTTCAAAAAGTTTATCCTTACAATGGTAACAAATGTTACGAAAAACATTTTATGTTTTACAGACAAACATAAGGTTTTACAAAAAGTTTTACAGACAAACGAGTTAGGACTCACTACTTGAAAGAACATTAAATGGGCTTCTCTAATGCGGGCTTTTTAGGATCTCTAAGCGCTATATTATGCATTGTGATTCTCATAAAAGGAGGGGTAGAGAAGAGGGTCTGCAGTCCCTGCTCCTACCCGTCTCACTGGGCCTGGGCATTTGTGTGAAATCGCATAGGCATGCCATTCTCTGCAGTACTCCAGCAAGTGAGACTTTTAGTCCTCAATCTGCTGCTGCTTTAATTCCTATGACCCTCTTGGTCACAGAGGCTTGCTTGAGAATTCCCTGATATAAGTGACCCCTAGAGAAACATTCTCCCCAACGTTCTAGACTGATACCCTTTATGTCTAGTTATTGCCTTCTCATCTTTTATGTTCAAGTCCAGAAACTCACTTACTCAGAGGCATTACCTGAACCTCTAAACTGGATAAATACCTTGTAAGTAACATCAACTGTTAGGCTTTGTGATAAGTTTTAATGTTGGTCCCCCTGCTAGACAGTAAACTCCATGATGTCATTGACATTGTGCCCTGCAAACAGCAGGTACTCAAGAAACTGTTAAATAAATAAAATAAGTTGTAAGAAGTCATTCAAAATTACAGGCAATTTCACTTGAGGACTGTTTTGGAAGGTCTGAGACTTAGGCTTAAGCCTTGAAACTGGACCTCTGCTTGGGTAAATGAGAGTTTTTTTGAATCACCACTTCCTTATTTGGAAAGAAAACTACTGCTCCATTCTCACAGAGTTGTTACAGATCAATCAATAATAAGACTTGATATACTACAATATCCTGTAAAGGATGAGCAACTTTTTTAACAAAGACAAGCTTTGGTTAAATATAACTGAGCCTCTTGTTTTAAGTCTTATTTTACACCAAGCTTATGCTGCTAAATCACAACAGAAAGAATAGAAAAAAAAAAAAAAATAATGAAGAGGCCAGGAGTCTATACAATTAGTCATCTAACAAACATGTTTCCTTCAAGTAGGCTTACATCAAGGACTAATATTCAGCTCCTCCTTCTGATCCTAAGTAATACCCAGATGGACTACATTGCCTGACCTATTGCTCAGATTTAACTTCTAAGCAATATTAATGTATCTGAAGTAGTGCTGATAGGCTCCCGTGGTGACTTAAGATGCAAATTTGTTCTAGTAGCCATTTACACTTTATGCAGAAAAATCAGCAGTCACCTTCCAAGTTTCAATGAGATGCTCAAGATTTCTGGTTAATTGCCAGTTTGAGTTATAGATGTCATTTCCATTACATTGCAAATTTAAAAACAGACACTTACTGTTGGACTACTTAGGTCAGGAGGTGTAGACATGTCCCCAAACAAATCCATCTGGTCAACACCCTTAAAAAAGTATTTTGATTAGATTCAGATGTGTCTATTAAAAAATATGATTTTGTATATTGTTGTAATTGTTTCCTAAACTAAAGTTTAGGAAAATAGTTGTCACAACTGGATTTTCACTTAACTAATACAGATTTGATATTAGGTTATTTAGGTCAGGAAGTGTAGACAAGTCCCCAAACAAATCCACCTGATGTACACTTTTAAAAAAGTATTTGGATTAGATTCAGAGTGTTTACTAAAAAGATCACTTTGTATATTGACATAAATGTTATACTAACAGTTAGGGAAAGAGTTGTCGCAACTGGATTTTATTAACAACATCTTTAGGAAGCAAATCCCATGTTCAGGTAAGTAAGAATCATAAAAAATCACATACGTACCAATTTCAGTTTGCAAGCTTGGTCATCAAGATTCATTAGGGCCTCACTCCCATTCTGAAAAGATGGCAAATATTAAAGGTTTAGTTGGTGAGTCTTCCCTACACAGTTTAATTTCCTAGTGTATTGGCTTGCTAAGAAGTTTAGATTTTGGCACTAGTCATTCAACTGTACATCTTCTATGACCAGAAGGGTCATGAACACATAGTAATAAAACTAGGAGGGAAGCCTGCTTGGGCAGGTGGCAAACAAGGGCTTATACACATCACACGTGCAATTCACGAGAAGTAAAGATGCGGTTTTACCTCTACTGCTTTGCTGGCTTCTTCCATCTAAAAAGAAAGACGCAAATTCAGTGATCTTAGTAAATTATAGTTAAAGAGAATTAAATAAAGGAATAAATATACCTATGGGTTCACAAAGAGAAAGCAAGAGAGAGTCTTGCATATTATTTCTGCCCTACATTCTCCTCCCCTTTTCATATCAATACTGGATTTGAATAGCGTTATTGGACTTGGTAGTCCTGGAATCAATGTGAAGTTTATAGGGAGAAAATACAAGAGTCAGGCACTAGAAATCAGAAGGGCCTAACTATAACATCCAAATATTGCCCTATTGGGAAGAACAAAAATTATATCACTTTCTATACTTTGAAGAGCCACATAGACGCCAACACTCCAGGCAGGCCATGCGTTCACATAATGTTCAGACATGGTCTTGAATGTTGTATTAAGTCTAATAGAGCCTGTATTAGATAGTACTTACCTTTTTCTTTTCTTCTTCCTTTTTCTTTACATTATAGATAACTTGGAAAAGGTCTTTAAGATCAACAACTAGTGGCTCAGCCTGAAGCAAGAGAAAGCATCTTTATCAGAATTTTAATCTTACTATTTTCTTCCCTTTGTCCCCCATCAGTTCTGATTAGTAATGTTTCCTTCCTTTCTCTTAAAGCTCCTTCCTACCCTCCCCTGGTTTGTGGAAGATCACCACCACTCCCACCCCAGCCCTCAGATACATAAAATACTTAGATAAAACAAGAAGCACAATGATAATTTTCCAAGTCCTTTCAAGATTTCTGGGAATAATTGACTATCGTTCTAAAATCAGCAATGATCTTATGAGAAGATCCGTTCTAACAATGCTTGTGCCACACACTACATGGGTATCAATGACATTTAAAGAAGATTCCTTAGACTAATTAAAGATAGTCATCCTCTGAGGTACTGTTTAGTCCTCCTACATCCAATTGTTTCCAGTAAGCTCTCTAGTTGAGAGACACACACTCTCATGTTCAAGTCCCCCTCCAGGTATACCTCAAGGCTTAGAGCTTACCTGTTGCCCTGTTTTTATGGCAAAAAACTGGTGTTGGCCTTCCCCTCCACACACATAACCAAATGCTCGGTTGTCTGTCACATCACGGGCAATGAAAGAAATCTTATTTACTGGGTGTTCATGCTCTATTACCTAAAAAAGGGACATCAAAAATGGTGTATTGAGAAAACTAGAATCTATCTGTAGATTCTCTCTGGAGCACAACTAAGCATCAGATACCAAGGCATATATGAGAAGGCTAAAACATTTGAAGATTTTTTCACTCCTGGTTGAAGGCTACTGCTACATTTATCGTTGCTAGGAAGGGCTCAAAAGGGGAAAACAAAAAACAAAAAACCTAACAACAAAGAGTAGAAAACAGAAATAGAAAGAATGATCCTTCTTAAACTATCTATACTTGATTCTCTCTATCGCAAAGACGTGATGCCACATCGCAAGGAAGGACCGAGGATTAGGAGACCAAGAATTTCTAAAACGAAGATGGAACATATCACCTCTAAAGCATTCCAGGGAGGTCTACTTTCTCAACTCAACAAACTCAAGTGAATAGCATAATTAAGCTAGAGGAGTGTTCACAAGGATCCTTTGACTGCCTCAGACTGGCCAGAGAACCCTCCTAAGTATTATTGGTACAGTTACCCCCAATACATTCTGGAAGTCACCAGATTCTGTCATCAAGTATTTGTCAACATCACACAGATGTCCACGTCATTATACAGGAGTTTCATGTGGCAGGGCTTATTGGTTTAGCAGTGCTTTCCCTGCTATTCCCCTCCCCCGTTTCTCTTGACCCTTTCAAGTAGATGGTAGGGCTCAACTCTTCATGCATATTTGTAGATGCTCAGAATGTGTCTTGACTTTTGTTTCCAAGCACCTAAGACCACTGAAAAGTTTAGATTGGGCATCTTAGGAGGTTTGGGAGTGAGAGAATGCTTGTGTGGGAAAAGTGCCACCATTCTCTGGCAGGCTTGTGAAAACAAGAGTCAAAAGATAAGGGACAGTGGAGACAGCAGTGCATGAGGACAGCAGGGTGGGTGAGCGTGTACCAGGGTTCCAGAGCCCTAAGTTTGACCAATGGATTTTGCATATTAGATAATGGGAATCTCTAGGAAGGGTTGAATAGTAACTTGAGGTCTTCCCACAGTATCCTGATACAATAAACTATTGTGCAGCAATGAAAAACATTTTAAGCAGATGAATCTTATGATGTTATATTGAGTAGAGGGAAAAGAGTCCCAGAAGACTTGAAGTATGATAGCTTTTGATAAGGCCCAAACAAACAAACACAAAATAAGCAAGACTGTTCATGTGATAGAATAAGAGTAACCCCAAAAAATGAGCAAGCTTACATCTATGGGGTAAAGAGGAAGGGAAAAGAGAGAAGGAGAGAAAAAAGAAGATGTGTTTCAGATAGTATTCTGTTTGGTTAGCCAGTAAGTTCACCCGTGACCTTATATTAAAATGAGACCCATACATAGATCTATGATAGCATCACAAGCCAGTGGTTAGAGTTGATCTCGTGCTGTATATCTTGGTCCAAAAAATACCTAACTGATATCCATGGCATACCAGTGTTTAGGTTAGACTTATAGACGTGAGGTCCGCATCTATTATAGGAAAAAAGTTTCAAAATAAAGTATCTTGACCCCTCACCTCCTACCCTATCTGTTTTTTGCCTGTTACTTCTGGAGGAGTGCAGTAATATGTAATTTTTTTTTCCCTACAGAATTTTGAAAAGGGAAAAGGAGAGCTGAAATTTATGTCACAAATTATTTGTCAAACTCAGGTGGTCAGAAAGGTGTCAGTGAAAGTGAATTCTCACCCCAGTTTTCTCATCAATGATTTTTATTCCAGAAAGAGAAATGTTGACCCAGATCCTTTGTTTGTGTTGTCCCTGAGACCGAGCAGCTGCCGCCATTCCCTGATGAAATTGGGAAAACAAGAAAAATCTAGTTAAAAGAACGCTATGATGCTTCTGACTCTCAAATTTTAAAAGGCAATCAGCTTTGTTTTCAGCTTGGTTTACCATCTATGAAAGGATTAGGCATCTTTCATAAGAGACAGCAGGATGAAATAGAAGGCATTGAGCCAGGCAATTACTAGTCAGCTCTGTGAACTTGGACAAGTCCTCATTCCCTTGGCCTCCAAACAGTCATTGGCAAAGACAAGAAGACTGGACCAGAGATCTTCAAACATATTCAAAGATGTTCCTTCTAGGCCTTGTCTTATTTAATGAGTATCACTTCCTTAATTAGTTTCACAGCATGGCAATATTAGAATTTAAAATTTTAAAAAAACCAAAGGGCTAACACTAAAGAACACCAGTTTCGAAGCCGACTCCTGAATTTTACCTGAATACTTCCAGGCTCAGAAAGTTGGTCTTCTCAAAGGAAAAGGCATCTAGGGTCCTGCTACACTTGATTAAATCAGGTCTCTAGACAGCACTCAATATATGCAAACAAACCCATGGCTTCTCATAAAATGCAGCACCGCTGGATCAATTACGTGATTAGAAAAGTTTTTCTTTCAAATAATTGAGATATAGGTAAATACAAACTCCTAATATCATTTCCTCTGCTGCGTATTTGCTTAAGATAGAGACAAAGTATGTTTTTCCCCTTTACCTTTAGTTTCATCATAGAATCTTGGCTCATTTTATCCCCTCTTGCATCGGGCACATCATCAATGCCGATTAGCTTGGCCTTGTATTTCACACCATCCCCTTTGAATCTGGCCAAAAGATATTCATCTGTCTTTTCAGTGCCTGAGAAAAGAACGAAATAGAGGATAAAGTTTATAAATGTATTGAAATATCAGCCCCAGGTATGACCAAATATGCCCCAGGATCTAAAAATCTGAGTAGTAAATATCTTGATTATTCTACAATTGATCAAATATGCAATATTCTACCCTTATCCTTACTTCCTTTGAGTAAAAAAAATCACACTGTGTAAAACTGTGTATGGCATTGGGGCGGAGAGAAAATAAACTCTTAAAGCTGCAGCCTGGGGGCTTCCCTGGTGGTGCAGTGGTTGAGAGTCCGCCTCCCGATGCAGGGGACGCGGGTTCGTGCCCCGGTCCGGGAAGATCCCACGTGCCGCGGAGCGGCTGGGCCCGTGAGCCATGGCTGCTGAGCCTGTGCATCCGGAGCCTCTGCCTCTGCAACGGGAGAGGCCACAACAGTGAGAGGCCTGCGTACCGCAAAAAAAAAAAAAAAAAAAAAAAAAAAAGATGCAGACTGGGCTGAGTTATGGGAAACTTACGGGAATATGTGAGATGGGATTGGGGGATATTCTTCAGCATAGTTTTAAAAATATTTTTTAAAAAGAATATAAGGAGGATAATACTTTTTTTTTTTAATGAAAGGAAAACAAGCCACTGCACAATTTACTAGCATCTTTGAACTGTCAATAAAGTGAAAGAGAATTGTGGGTAAATTCCCTTGGAAATAACTAAGACAATTATCCATCTTTAGAACTTCTTCTGCTTCTCTTCTCATTCCCATTTCTAAAGCGTGGACATGAAAGGCAAGGAAATCACAGCATATTCTCAAACTATGAATGATTAAGGATGCTGACACTTTCTAGTGGTACTTCAGGTCAAAAGAAGAGGGTGTCATAAAATAAAGATCTTGATTTTTTATAAAACGGCTACTTCAGTAAAGCAAAGTGGTATATAGGTTACTGAAAGATAACCATGTAATACTTGATAGTTGCATTTCCCAATTGAACAAGATGTATGAAAGCTTCCCAGCAGGACCCAAATTGGTGCAACCACAGAGTTCAGAGATACGTCTTATGGTATATGGATCGGACCAATCTCCTCTGCCAAAGTCTTACTTTCTTGTTTAGGAAAAGTTGACACTTGGCTGAGATTGAATTAAGGCAAGGGCCAGCTCTTACTTTGCCTTGAACGTCACACTTCGTCACTGGTAACCACCACTAGCTCCCCTCATTGGCCTCAAGAGGACCTCTCCATACCTTTCTTCTTTTCCTTCTTTGACGGTGCCTTTGGTGCGGCCTGTTGGTCAGGCTGACCATTAGTTGCACTTGTTTCTGCTTCGTTAGACATGGCAAGGAGGCAGACAGCCAACTCCAGCACCAGCAGACACTTAGTGACACCCAGTGATCCCCGATGGAGACGTCTCAAACAAACATAACCTGCTGCAGACACCTGTGGGCAGAGTTTAGAGGCATAATGAGATCATAACATAGCAAACCCAGACTTTATGTCCTAATAGGCCCACAACCCGTGATTTGGGAGCGTAGTTCTTCAGACTCATTTTGTTCTTTTTTCTCTGTTAGACTGAACTCTGACAGCAGGGGAGTGGGTAGGACTGTTTCCTTTGTAGTTTCCAAAATACCAAGAGGGTATTTACCAGATGTTTCTTTAAGTAGTTGATATCTGATAACATTTAGTGTGATTATAGGTACAAACTATTGATACTATGTATGAAATAAAAAAGCTACAAGGATATATTGTACAGCATGGGGAATATAGCCAATATTTTATAATAACTATAAATGGAGTATAATCTTTAAAAACTGTGAATCACTCTTGTACATCTGAAACATATAATACTGTAAATCAACTATATCTCATTAAAATTTAAAAATAATGTTATTATCTAGCTCAGAAATTCATATCGGAACTTTGGCATAAAAATGTAGTATTAAAGATAGGGATCAAAACGTGTCACACGTAGATGAATAAGTTTTCATAGCAAAGTTTAAATAAATTGAATGCTGAGCTGAGAAGATTGCAACTGGCATCTGAAATTGGGCATTAAAAATTCTGGTTCCTGGGCTTCCCTGGTGGTGCAGTGGTTGATAGTCCGCCTGCCGATGCAGGGGACACGGGTTCGTGCCGCGGTCCGGGAAGATCCCACATGCCGCGGAGTGGCTGGGCCCGTGAGCCATGGCCGCTGAGCCTGCGCGTCCGGAGCCTGTGCTCCGCAACGGGAGAGGCCACAACAGTGAGAGGCCCGCGTACCACAAAAAAAAAAAAAAAAAAAAAATTCTGGTTCCTCAAAATATCATGTAACTATATAGAGAGTGATGAGCAGAGTTATGAATTTTGTCTTATTCATAGATAAATATTTTTTAAGTATTAAGATTCTGCACATGATCTCCAGAGCTATCTAAGCACTGTATTTTGAAAGCCATCCATTTTTGACACTAACGCACATATCAGGGAAAGAATAGATTTTTGGGGTGTCTCATTGTACATATCTTGTGCTATTATTTAGTATTACTATCCTCAGAACCCTTTGGTATGTGCTCCACAAAGCTCCCCTATGTATCACGGTAGGTAAAACAAAAAAAAGTCGTCATTGCTAGCACACAGAAGTCAAAACTAACATTTCAAAAGGTTCTTTCACCTCCCAGGAGTGAAAATTTCTACACAGCTCCTGAGAGCGCTAGGAAAGGTTAACTTTCGATGTGAACTGAAGACTAAAGCAAAGAAAAGCCACTCATGGTGTTGTAATCCTGTGAAGACCATGAATGGGCTGGTACATTCATCTTACCCCCAAAAGCTCTCTTCATTTTTTATAATCTTAATAGTCTTTTAAAATACATACATACACAATTACACAAATCTGTATATGATTAATGTTATCTGAATTATTTCATTTGAAGATTTAGTCATTAATTTTTTTTATTAAAAATTTAAAAAAAAATTTTAAATATTTATTTATTCATTTTGGCTGTGCTGGGTCTTCGTTGCAGCATGTGGGATCTTCGTTGTGGCATGCAGGCTTCTTAGTTGTGGCATGCAGATTCTTAGTTTTGGTAAACATGCAGGATCTAGCTTCCCGACCAGGGATCGAACCCGGGCTACCTGAATTGGGAGCATGGAGTCTTACCCACTGGACCACCAGGGAAGTCCCATTAGTAGTTAATTTTGCCCAAAGACACCTGACTGGTAGGTGGCTGGGGAGGCAGTCTATTTACAGGTGAAGACTATAGGGGACTCATAGCCTTATTTACTCAAGATTTAGTTGGGGGCCAGGCACTATTAGCCCTTTAACTGTATTAACTGCAGAACGTTCACGGTAACCCTATGAGTATTATGATACAGTATTATTTCACTTTTCCAGAGGGAAAGCCAAGGCACAGAGGTTTTAAACAACGCAGCTGCTAAGTTGAAACCAGGTCTCCAACCCAGGCTGTCTGGCCCCAAGCCAGAGTTCCTTAAACACTACAGTGATGAGTCTCACATGGGAAGCCTCATGTTCGCTACAGAGATGCTCTATTATATACTTATAGTGCCCCTCACCTCCCCCCCAAAAAGATACATCCAAGTCCTAACCCATGAACCTTTGTATGTGACCTTATCTGAGAAAAGGGTATTTGCAATTGTCTTTAAGTTAAGGCTCTTGAGACGGGATCATCCTAGATTTAGGGAGTGTCCTAAATTCTGTAACAAATGTCACTATAAAAGAAAGGCAAAGGGAAGTTTGAGACACAGAGACACATGGAGGAAGTGATATGAAGACAGAGGTAGAGATGGGATTGATACACCTACAAATCAGGAACGCCAAGGACTGCCAACGTCCACCAGGTGCTAAGGGCGAGGCATGGAATGAGCTCTCCCTCAGAGCCTCCAGAAGGAATGAACTCCAATGACACTTTGATTTGGGGGCTTCTGGCCTCCAAGACTGTGCGAGAATATATTTCCGTTGTTTCAAGTGACCCAGTTTTTTGTAATTTGTTATGGCAGCCCTTGGAAACGAATACACCACCTCTATTTTGTGTGCCTTGGTTGGCTTCATGGTTCCAAGATTTATTTCCTGACAACATGATAAATCTCTTTGTCATATCCACACTCTTCTAATGTCAGGAAGCCAATAATCATTTTCTTAATTTCAGAAAACGTATCCCAAATCAAGAGGATATTTGCCCACATTAACAATGTCAGGAGGTGAGATAAGCTCTGATCTAAGGAGACACATCAACATTCATCCTCCTGCATCCTCACCTTCTCCCCAGTGGGCCCTTTCTTTTATCAGTGGCTCATCTTATCTTAGAAATAAGGAAAACACTTCTGTGCGACCCTGTAGTCCTCCAGTTATCATCTTATGATCTAAACATCTAAAATTGATGGGCACTTACCCTCCACCTTTTCCTATCCCCTTCCCCTCATAGGACTGTTCCTCTTAACGTTAGTCGCAGGAAGTCAACTTCAGCTGCTAATGGCTCTCTTGACCAAATCCAATTACTTCGCTTTCATCCTTTTGGGGGTATCCGACTGCATGCATCAGATACCTACACCTCTTTGAGAGCCCTTTTCCCACCATTTTTTGCTCCCATGACCACCCTGAAGCTCCAGTCCATGGCTTGTGTTTATTGAATTGGGATAATCCGGATTTTTGTTGTTAAATGATGAAGCCCCCTAAATTTTAGAATAACATTGAAAGATTTCCTACTTAATCTTGGGGCTCCCCTTGCATTTAGGACAAAGATTGAGACTTTTTCACTTTATATATGAGACTCAAATATTTTACCCCTACTTATCTTCAACATTCTTCTCTTTCATTCTTGGATAGAAACCCCAATACTTCTCATTTCTTTTAGAAAACATTTTGGTTTTGACTCCTTCCCTTTTCAAATTAGCATAGCTCCCTTTTCCCCCATTTTCCTGCCCATCCCAGTTACCTATTTGTCCCTGAAGACTTTCCCTTCCTCCCCTCCAATTCTGGCTGGAAAGTAACCTGGCATAAGAGTTTGTCACCCACATTTGAAGCTGATACCATACTTTTCTGTAGCATACATATTATTTCTGAGAAGAAAAGACTTACTAGCTCATTAAACATGGGAAGTTTTGTCCTAAAGTGACAGTATTTTAATGGAATTTGAGAAGCGCCACAGAGCACTTTGAGGGGGCTTGAGGGAGGGAATGGTGTGCGGTTTAGTCATAAAGGTGATACAAGATGTAACAACCTTATAACTCAAAACCAGCATCAAATCTGGTGTCGGCAGACAGGGCCAAAATGGAAGAGCTCTAAAGTGAGTGGTGCTACCTTGGTTTTACAGCAAAAAATTTCTCTTGTTAGATACTGAACTACAACTTTTCACAGCACTGGGATTATTTTAAGGTACTTGGTATCTTTTGACTATATCCTTTCACTGTTGGGGATGAGCAGTTACAAGGGGCAAGGGAGAAAAAAGTAGGGAGAAAAGGTTTCTTTAGCATCTTAGCTTATTCCTTGAAGAAAATGGATGTGTATGGTGGGTTGTAATAGCCAAGGGCAGGTCTCCATTGTAGGCCATACAATTTAAAAGGTATCCATGCTCCCTGAAATGACTGGAAGGTAGATTCTGCCCATAGGCTCCAAGACTCAAAAATAAATCCCCTTACAAAGAACCATTAAAGTTTATCGAAAAATTTTAACAGAAGTGTACATCCAGTTATGTGTGTACCAGAGTGATAAACATTCTTTCTCCACAGGTTTAAAGAGAACAGATTTCCCAAATGTCCAAGTTACCATTTGACATGTGGTAGACAGAAGTCTTGCTTCCAGACTTAGGTCCCTCCGTAGGAATCATCAACTTAAATCCAATGTTTAAAATTCAAATGCATAATCCTTCCAACAATGTTACAGAATTGTCAGCTGTGCTCATAAAACCTTTGGCAGGTTTTAAAATGAACTGATTTTTGGAAAGGCTTTGGGCGTGAAAAAGGGACCTGGGGGCCAAAAGATGCCCTACCATTTCCCGTGACTGCTTTCCCAAACCTAGGCATTGCTGAAGGAAGTGTCTAGATTGCATTAAGCTAAGGGATTTTTTAATAAAGGGGAACAAGTGGGTGTTGGACAACCAGCAGGTCTAGTCCTTCTCATTCACTGGGTTTAGTCCCAGGGACTCTTCTGGTCAAGGACCAAAAACTAATCAGGAAACAGACACACAAGGGATGTTATCATAAAAAAGGGATTACTAATTAAAGTTCAAAAACATATACAAAAGGTCACACGAACAGCTCGCCATCATTTTTGACTCCTTTTTAAGGCCTAATATAGAATAGAAAGTTGTAAATGAAACTATGCTGAGTCAATAAAATTAGCTTCATTTGAGTGAAGATATCTAACTTGGATTTTGGACTTAATACAAACCATGTGGGGACTTGCCCTTTCCATGGCACAAGAATCAGATGACCGGGAGAGATTCTGCAACACGTTTTTTTTGGATTTCTGAGAAGGCTCTGAGAAATGTATACCAGAAGACTGTGTGAGTCATCTTCAGATGACTATGTCCTTTGCACTAGAAAACAATCTGCTATAGTTTATTTAGCACTTAAAGTGATTCATGCAATCACTTTGGAATACTCAGAAGGGACAAATTTGTGTAGGGACCAATTTGGCTGGTGCCTCCTTATCCCTCCTTACCTTTTCCACCAATAGGAGTGTATTGGTATCAGCAATGATTCTAATTAATGATTACAGCGTTCTAAAGCAATATCATGACACATGTTTGCCACCTCCCTCCCAGTCTATCTTTTCACCTATTATCCTGAGCAGAGAGATATTTTCTTGGTCAGGTTCAATGCTGGTAAAAGGAATAACTTGAGTTAAGAACTTATTTAACGGTAGCCCCATTCCACAAATGGTAGAGGACTTGTTTTTAATGTTAAGGGGGATGGCACAAACACCTAACCTACCAAGTCCTTAAAACACTTACCCTGGCAGCTCTATGGAATAGACTGTGTATCTATTTTATGAATACTGAAATGGACTCGGTAACACAAGATCAACCACTAATAAGTCGCTGGGCTCAAACTGAACATGATCTGTGTTCCCTTTCCTACTATATATGCTGCTGCACTTAACTTTTTTTTTTTTTTTAATTCCACTGATTTTAACCTGTATTTTTTCAGCTGGTCTCAAAGTCATAAGCCCATTGACTTTAACATATCAATTAACTTTCCGGACAGAGCCACGTAAAATAGACACAGGAAAGCGAGTTAAGGAGAATCAAGAACAAAGCAACATAAATGTCTTTGCTAGTGTCCAGCACTTTGTACAGGTCAGAAATGTGCTTTCTTGTCCTTTGGAACTTTATGCCTGTCTCAGCTGAGCTAATGAACTAGGACATGTGAAATATTAACCGCTAGGGCAGATCTCGAGGTCCAAGAGGGCAGCAAACAGCCTTCACCACTATCTTCAAAGTAGCCTTTTGAGAATAAGGGACCTTGCCAGAAATGATGCAGCCAAGTTTCTGGTATTTGATGTAAAGCTACTCTCCTTTAACTGCTTGACTTTCTATGCTTTTAGGAAGGTTGATTCTTCTCCGCAAAGGCCAAGTTGACAGTAGACAGTAAGATTTTTGCAGCCTATTTAACTGGGGAAATAAGATTATGTTAACACACACTGAAAAGGAGTCCTTACGAGATTTTCTTGTAAATGCTGACGCTGCTGTAGGGGCCTCAGGAACAAAACATGCCTGAGTCAAGGAGGTATACACTAGTTACGCATTTACAGAGAGCACGTACCATTGCTGTTAACCCCTAGGAAGGATGCTGCAGGACTGATAGGACCTATAAAGCTCTGAACCAGAAAATTTTCCCCTATTTTTGGAATCAAGTCAGACCAGAGTTAAGAGTTCCTCAGACAGGTCATTCTGCGTAGAGGTGAGATAGTGTAGCAGCTCAGAGTTCAGGCTTAGAAATCTTACATACTGTCACTACTTGCTAGCACAGTGGCTTGAGGCAACTTATCTAATATTCATTTCTCCACCTGTAAAATGGGAATACAGCTTGCAGAGTTGTTATAAACATCAGTAAGGACTGATGTAGAGACCTCAGTGCCTCGCAGACAGAAAGCGCTCAACAAATGGCAGCTGCGATTAAATCACAGCTAGGTTTCATGGACACTGTGTCGTGTAGGCAGTCTTGTGTTGTAGCCAACACTGCTCTCCCACAGCAAGTGTTTAAACGATTTTAGAACAAGCAGGGCCAATAGGTGAACAGCTAGTAAGAAGAAACACTGTTAGAGCCACATCCTGTCCAACTCTGGCTTCTGTGACTAAGGTAGGTCCTGACAGGAACAGGACTGTGGGCATAAAAACTACTCTAAGTTATGCAGAGAGGCCTGCTCTAATGAATCCTGAGTCAAATCTCAGCCTACATCGTTACCACTGGCAGTTGAGAAGGTCTACCTCACACCCCCTGGGGAATTTTATGTGGAGCTCTTAAGACGCTGAAGTCCATGTCACACCCAGATCCGTTAGTTCAGAATCCATGAAGGAAGAGATGCAGGCACCAATATATTTTCAAGATTCGCAGATGATTCTAATGTACCGACAACTTTGAGGTACAGTAGTCTAACTTCCATAATCCTTTGTCCCCTTAAAGAAATACCAAGTGGGTTAGACTACTGAGCTGGAAGAGACCTGGGGAATAATTTGGTCATACCCTTTCATTATAAAGATTAGGGAACTGAGGGCAAGGAAGAGTATATAACTTGTCTAACTGTTAAACAGCTGGTTGTGGATAAGAGTTGGTACCAGGAGAAATCTAGATCCTAAAATGAGACTGTAGTGTCTTATTTCTGGAGATGTACGAGTCAGCTTTTTGTTTTGTTTTGTTTTTGTTTTTTCGCGGTACACGGGCCTCTCACCGTTGTGGCCTCTCCCGTTGTGGAGCACAGGCTCCGGACGCACAGGTTCAGCGGCCATGGCTCACGGGCCCAGCCGCTCCGGGGCATGTGGGATCTTCCCGGACTGGGGCACAAACCCGTGTCCCCTGCATCGGCAGGCGGACTCTCAACCACTGCGCCACCAGGGAAGCCCGAGTCAGCTTTTTTTTAAAACTGTGTTTTAAGAAGGCTGTACAAGGCCCATGATATAGAGACTGAACCAAGAACACCTCCCATTTAGTAGATATACCAAGCCAACAACAAGAAGATAATTTAGCAGAATAGTTTGAACATGGACTTTCATAGATGTTTTCTGAACCAAAACAGAAAAAGGATTTTATGTGGTCTAATGATACATTGTCACTGGATTCTCTTTTGCCTATGTAGCTGGAGTCCTGCTTGGTCAAACTGGCTCATTAATGTTAATTTGGCTGCTTGGAAGAAAGTATTTGGCTAGGTTTGAGATGCAACCCACAGATCAAAGAATTCACATTATTTCAGTACATTCTCTACTATTCAGGGCTTGGCCTTTTAGTGGGTTTTTTTTTGTTGTTGTTGTTGTTTTTAAAGCACGATAGGAAGTTTGAGTTCTTGAGTTGGCAACTTCCAACTTCCAATATTCTTTTTTTTTTTTTTTTGCGGTACGCGGGTCTCTCACTGTTGCAGCCTCTCCCGTTGCGGAGCACAGGCTCCGGACGCGCAGGCTCAGCGGCCATGGCTCACGGACCCAGCCGCTCCATGGCATGTGGGATCCTCCCAGACCGGGGCACGAACCTGCGTCCCCTGCAACGGCAGGCGGACTCTCGACCACTGCACCACCAGGGAAGCCCTTTCCACTATTCTTGACTCATTATGACCTCTCCTAATTTTGTATTCACCTCCACCCATTTTGTTTTTAAAATAACTTTTTATTAGGAGTATCTCCTAACAGGGCCTAAAGAATAGTCATCATAATAAAAGTGTTTGGGAGAGTTTAAGGCTTTAAGAAGGAGCTTAATGTTATCTGAATGAAGGCCCATTCTCTAGACTGGGCAATGCAGCAGATTCACTAGAAATGTCTAAAAATAGCTCACTAGTCTAACTGAAGTATTATTTACCATCAATTTTGCAATCACATTACTTAGTTGTTTCAGTGCCATGACTGTTATTTTGAACACTTTACTAGGGTTAGAAAAAGTAGAATGTGCAGATTCACAATTAGAGTATGCTCTAGCCTCTTGGCAAGCTGGGCACAAGTTAACATGCTTGTATGAACAAAGGCATAGCAGACTGATTCTAGAATCTCTCCTTACACCTAATCAAACTCTAAGAGAGAACGTACTGTTGGAATATCTCTGCGGTCGTTGGGCTGTGTGGAATTTTTGTGAATACAGACACATGAAGCTTGGGGTTGGATTAATTGCCATGAGAGAGTATACCCATCTCAACTTTAACATCTCAGCTAATCGTTCTACCCCAGTTTTTGAGTATGACTTCCTCCAGCTTAGACTGAACAGAATAGGAAAACTGAAATCCAACTTTATCCTTTAGCTCCCGTCTACAAAGGGAAGGAAGTGACATTGATACTTTGGAGATTTGAAAATCATGTTTGTGCCACTGCTTTACATTGCTAGCATTGGATCATTTGGGGTAGCTGTGGTAACCCTGACACCAGGGACCATTTGGACTGGCTCAACTAGGCTATGGTACATGTGCTCTGTATATCTCGAGCGAGTTGGGCAGGGTGATGTAGTGGGTGCAACTTGACATGGAAAAGAGAATGGGGGATTTCTGGTCTAGTGTGCAGTGTGCTTCAACCTAGATTTACCAGAGCTCTGCATTTGGTGGTTATTGGGCCCTGATCCCCCTAACGATGTGGTATTTGTTCCTTATCTGTTGCTATTGTCCGTTTTTCACTTGTCCCTCAGGAGCTGTGTGGGGAAGAGAGATTGGTAAGGTAATGACTGCATCCTTGAGTGAAGTTCATAATATTAAGTATCATCTTGAACTACCTTATTAGCTGCTTCTCTTTCTATTAGTGAGCTACCAAGTCACCTATGGAAGGAGCTAGGAGTGATTCCCTTTAATTCTAGGAAAGGCTATTAGGAATCCATTGTTCTGGGGGAAAGGATAGTGTGGCTTTTGAGGGGGTAGGAGAGGCTTGACAAAGGCTGACGATCTAGTGGGTAAATATGTATACCAAGCCAAGACATTTCTGGGAAATGGCCAGTGGATTGAAGTGGTCCAACATGGGGTGGTGTGTGTGGGCAGAGATGGGAGGGAGGGGTGGAAAAACTCCTTATGTCTGAGGAACGGGTAGAAGACAAAACGTCTAGACTCAAGACCTGGGCTCAAATGTCAGGGTTCCCATCGAACCCAGCCAAGAAGGTATGTTGGCACTTTGGGCAGGCCTCAGTACCCTGGCTGGTAGGTGATATGTGTGAGCACATTGAACGAGCTGTGTGACTAGAGGGCCTGTGGGGACATGACGGAACTCTGCAGAGCACTTCTCCCCCCACCCTGAGTCACCACTGCAGGACCTGAGAGAGTAGCACCTGCCTCAGTCACCAGAGCACTTGCTTTAGTGGCCAAACCCATCATGGTATAGTGGTAGCACAGTAGCTCACACTGGTGCTGTCATAACGCTGGGAACACCATGCTGACAGTGACAGAAGGGGGTCCTCACCGAGTCTGGTCTAGTTATGAAGCGATAGTAACTAGAAAGTATACCAAAAAAGCAAGTGGAAGGAATAAGATTCTGAAAAGCTAAACGTTCAGAGATAACCAGAATGGGTGGATGGAATAAATCAGTTTTAAAATCTGAGTTTAGAAGAACTCTATTTTGTACTATTAGATGGTAAAGTAGAACCCTATACTTCATTCTGCTTCCCTCCCATCCTAAAGGCAAGGGAAGAGAGTATTCTAAGGATTGAACAATTTATATGAAATATTTTAGGGTTTGAAATTAAAAAAAAAAAAAAGCCAAAACTACTAACATGGAAGCCTCTGGAATTTTTCTATCGCAGGGCCTCTGAGGCAATAATTTGAGAAGCATTATGATACAAAAACACAAAAATACATGATTTTTACTTTGAATTTGGCATCTAAATGTACAGTGGATATTATGCTTGTCCCTTACAGGAAAATGTAGTCAAAATACCAACGAATCAGAATGAGGGAAAAGGATTGTCATTGCACATTTGATTTCTAGGCCAATACACTGACACTATTCCTACCTTCAATAATCTTCCCTCATATCTACGTGTACTTACCCAGCTGACCAGCAAATACTTCATCGTTTTCATGTCTATCCTTCCCAGGTTACTTTAACATACTTCTACCAAAACTCACCCCTCTTCCTAATTCCAAGCTAGTTTTTAAATAAATCATACAAATGAATCTTAGCAGTTTGTTTCCTAGCATGCACAGTATCAAGTTGTGCTTTCTCGTTCCCAAATGAAATAATCTGAATGACGTCAGCCCAGCCATGTAGCAACACCTAGCACATGGACTTCAGGATACACAGTTTATTCATTTGAGCCCCTCTGTGATTTCACCTATGATGCTTGCATATGTAAATCTTAACTGTTAAACATGTTGCACTTTCTACTTGAGTGCCATTACAATAGTCATCTTGAAAGTCCACGTGGATATTAGAAGAGCTCAAGAAAGCACGTTATTTAGAAGCACCTGCATCTTATTTATTTACTTAAAAAATTTGTTTTGCTTCTGTGTCTGGTTTATTTGAGTCAACATAATATTTATGAAGTTCCAGCCATGTTGTGTCTTGTTCATTATCATTGCCATATATCTCATTGTATGAATACACCACAAATTTTATCCACTTTGGAGCTGTGATGAACAGTGCTTCTATGAATATTCTACTACGTATCTTTTGATGCATGTATGTGTGCATTTCTTTTTATTTTACTTTATTTTTTATTGAAGTATAGTTGATTTACAATGTGGTGTTAGTTTCAGGTGTATCTAGCACAGTGATTCAGTTCATATATATATATATATATATATATATATATATATGGTCTTTCAGATTCTTTTTCCTTATAGGTTATTACAAATTATTGAGTATAGTTTCCTGTACTATACAATAAGCCACTTGTATTTTAAACATTAAGCTATAAACAAACATACACTAGTAGAATTATTTTATGATATACCATATCAGGCCATTTTAAAAGCAGGCAAGTCATCTTAAACTTTCCAAAACCAGTGCAAGAAACACTGCTTGATATTTAGTTTCTTCTTTAATAACCTGGCTGAATTATGTTAAATTCCAACGTGGTTTCCGTTCTTAGGCAGAGCCCCACGTTCATATAATCTTCAAAGCCATGGCTTGAGTGTTTCTGTATCTTTCTGTAACTCACGTTTCAGAGATGTGCTGTATTTTGGAGAGTTTAAAGGAAGAAGAATCCAGCTGCCTTGTAACACCTGCACAGAGTAGTCAAACTGAGGTGTATGTAGTAAGTGTGTGTAGACAGTCAGGACTTCTTTTTTGTTACATTTCTGTACATAGACCAAAACCATGAAAAAAGTTATTATACCTATGTAGACCCAACATAAGATGAGTTTAAGTTATTTGATTCTAATATGTTATCTCTGGTTCTGAGTGGCCTTTTCAGTAGAATATGCCCTTTGTTTTCGTGTTCAATCTACCCTTAGAGTTGGTATTAACCTTCCATGAGAGACTTTGCCACTGGCTCCTGTTTCCACGTCTGACACAATCTCTTCTAGTTGGGCAAGATATCTACAGCCAACAGGGCATTTGGGCTTCATCTTCAAGAATGACAATGGCCCTGCTAACCCCATAGATAAGAACAGGTTGTGTTTTTTTTAAAACACTTACTGTTACCTGTGTGCTGAATATATTAACTATCACTTTAAGAATTTTTTTTTTAACCTTTTAAAAATGAACTTTTATTGTAGCCTGAGAAAGATGCTACTGCAAAGTGATTAGTGTAAACTGCCCTAAGGAGGAGAAACAGGAAAAAATGCAAATCTCTGAGAAAAGCCTACTAATAAAAACCATAGATTGAATCACCTGGTTAATTTAGTAGTTACTACAGTGAAATCCACAGAGAAAAACAGAAGCCAAAACATAATTCAATATACGAGTCAAAGGATATCTTCATGATTTAGCTGATTTCCCTTAGAGAAGATTTGGTTGTTTTCAAACAAGATGAAGGAAAAAGGAGTCATTTAAAAATAAAAAGGGGGACTTCCCTGGTGGCCCAGTGGTTGAGAATTTACCCTTCAATGCAAGGGACAAAGGTTTGACCCCTGGTCGGGGAACTAAGATCCCACATGCCGTGAGGCAACTAAGCCAGTGTGCCGCAACTACTGAGCCCACACGCTCTGGAGCCCAGAGCACCAAAACTAGAGAGAAGCCTGTGCGCCACAACAAAGATCCTGTGTGCCGCAACTAAGACCCAATGCAGCCAAACAAATAAATAAGTAAATATTTTAAAAAATAATAAAAATAAAAAGGGACTTTCTATTTATTTGTTGAATTTCAGGTTTACAGAGAACCAGGAACCTGATAACCAGCCCTCTCCCCCCACCCGACACCAGTGCTCTACCATGCCGAAGGTTAGGAAGTCTCCAGAATGCTATCTAAAAGGCCAGGGGAACTCGTCCAGAAGAAATAAGCATATAGGATCATTTGCTTACTTCTTGGTTGCTGGCCAAATTAGATAAGTTAACAGATAAGAAATCCCCAGGTAATTGCAGATTCTGTTAGACAAGGAGAAGGGTGACTCTGCCAACTTCTTTTCTTGCTTCTTGTGGTGATATATTAATTCTACTCATGTACTAAAAATTTAGGAGACAGGTTCCAAAAATGGTCTGAAATAGCTAGCCCACCTGCTTTGAACTTGTGTGCACACAAATACTCTAAGAAGCTGTTGCATGGGACTTTCCTGGCAGTCCAGTGGATAAGACTCCATGCTTCCAACTGCAGGGGGCACGGGTTCCATCCCTGGTTGGAGAACTAAAATCCTGCATGCCATGCAGCCAAAAAAAAAAAAAAAAAGCTACTGCAGAGTGAGATGGACAAAGTGTTGGAAATGCACAAGCATCCTTGAACTTGAACTAAGGTTCACATGCCATCATTATTCTCTCATTTTTTTGGAAATGGTATTGCAGCGGTCCCTGACATTTTTGGCACCGGGGACCGGATTTGTGGAAGACAATTTTTCCACGGAGTTGGGGGGATGGGGGGATGGGGGATGGGAGACGTTTCAGGTGGTAATGAGCGATGGGCAGCGGCAAATGAAGCGTGGCTCGCCTGCCAGCCACTCACCTCCTGCTGTGTGGCCCGGTTCCTAACAGGCTGCAAACTGGTACGAGTCCGCGGCTGGGGGTTGGGAACCCCTGAATTGGACCAAATAAGCACATGGGGATAAGTCAGTGCATTTTTAAACTGAGGGATGGAAAAATTCCATACGGCAGCACATTAACTCATGCTAAATGAAACAGATTTGGGATTTTAATTGCTTCACAGTTGAAGCACCTACATTGAACAATGTATGTAACAAAGTGTTCTAGTTTATCGAAATATCTGTATATGGTTCATTCACTGCAGAGATAGATGAGCAAAGGAAGTTCCAATTACAAGAAAAAATCCTACCACTTAATATCAGACTTTCGCTTATAAAGTCTAAGTAGGTGAGACAGGTTTTGTTTCATGAATTCTATGCATAAATTCATGAGAATGCAACCAAAATTTTACCTGTTACCATCATGTAAGTCATCACCATTAACTGGTCCTCCCTTCCACAAACATGTCTAGACATCTACCTTAGGGATCATGGTGTACAATTGGCAAGTCTGGAAGAGTAATTCAGGGAACCTTGTATCTACTAAAGCCTTCGGGAAAAAGCCACCCCTGTATGATTCCAAACATTAACCATTATTAATCTAAAGAAGGTTTCAGGAAGTCAATTTCTATTCCACCTTTGGCAATCATTTAAGTGATTCTACAAATGAAGTTAAAATAATGGAGGTGGTGTTTCAGAGCACCAAGTTAAGAGTTCTTAGAAAATGAAGATACAGCTTACTGATTTTCTTTCTTAGTTGCAATAATCAAAGAACACAAGGAAAGATCTCAAGTATCACCTTAATCTGTACAGATTTTGAAAAGTTTATTCTGGGATTTAAAGAGTGACTTTGAAGGTTTTCTAACACATATATTCCACTGGATTGTTTTCTTAAGTCATTTCTTCTAATATTAAAATCATTCCAGAGCTGGGAGAAAGGGGGAAAAAAATCAAATTTGTACCAGCTGCATAAAAACAAGGTATCTAAGAAAATTGCCCTGGTTATGTCATTATACACCATTTTCAAAGGCTCGAGTCTTGAATATTTCATTTACTGTTTTTCTCTTTTTTTAAAGATAAGTTCCTCGGGTGGCTTTAACCAATGGCTTGGAGGAGCCTAGGAAAATGAGATTTTTCTTCCCCAGGTCCAGCATAATTTTTTTTTTTTTTTTACTTTTGACCTAGATATTATTTTGCAAGATTGAAGAAGTAATCAGTGTCTTAACTTTATACTTACATGAAGTAATGTTCAATGCAGTATGCTGTTTCCTATAAACCTGCACTGGTAGCCTGATAAACAACTCAGTTTGGGTATTTTAAAAGGCAATAAACGCCTTAACTAAATGAACCATCAATTCATATAGAGGCAAAAGAATTGCTACTTCCCAAAGAGCTTAACAGATTTGAAATGATAAATTTATATACTAAGACAATCTAGTTTCTCTGGCTTTTGGGACTGTAAAGATTCATTTATTAGATCTATGTCTGTGTCTTTTAAAATTTGTTATTCAAAATCATCTCCAGCTGCAGATGTTGTTAGTGTGAGTCTAATGCTGGTTCACCCTCTACTCCTTCCCCGTTAAATGAATTTGACTTAAGTTAATAGTGAGAATACTGTATTGTCTAACAGTTGCACTAAAAACCTGTGAAGTGTGTCTGTTTTCTAGCTCTCAGAGCTTTGGCTAGAAACTGTAAGAAATTAACACAACATTGTAAATCAACTATACTTCAACAAAATTAAAAAAAAAAAAGAAATTGTGTCGAGTATTTGCCCTTTATATTGTTATTATTTATAACCTGCCTAGCACTCACAGTCACAAGTATCACCCAATGGTCAAAGCTTGGCTTTAGGGCAAGCGATTGGTCAAAAATGTGACTTACTATGAGGAGACTTTCCCAGAATAAGTAGATGAGATGAGAATTCTTCCTTCTCCCAGGCCTGCTGCATGTACACCATCCCTGTTGGGTTTCATTGCCTTCTTAAGATGACAAATCATGGGGGTGCCACACGGCTCTATAGTTTTAGCGTGAGATGAACTAGTAGGCATGGTTCCTTATTGCCGGCCACTTTGCTGGGCTTGCACTGAGACCTCCTGGCCAATTATGAGATGTCATATTTATATTCAACTACAAAAAGGTTTCTCATTAGTCTACACAGCAATGTCAACATCAATGATTCACTGTGAAGGAAATTTACTTGATTCATAAAAAATGTAATATTTAAGCAAGTGGTTTCATTAGCTTTTAGAGCAATCTCATCTGTTCTCTGAACCATTAATGACCTGTTGCAAAATTCTGTGTCTGCTAAGTAATTGACATTTAAATACTTGAGGAAAACATGAATGGATATAAGTGATTAGATAAGGCCTTCATTTGTAGCTTCTCTTTACGATCCCTGTGATATATGGTCATTAAATAAAAGGAACTTCAGTAGGTCCTTGAAGATTTAGATTCACTCCACAGTGGCATCTGCTATTTTCTAGTTTTATTATGTAGGCATTTTTAGCATCAGAGAATGCAATTAGATCATTTGTTTCCTTAGCTGAACTCTATAGTCCTGTGCAAAGACAAGTCTTTGAAAGCCACTATTAAGTTCCTAATCCAATCTTTATTAAAAAGACTCAATATTATGGACCAGGAGGTTAAGACAAATCCTTAAAAAAGTAATGATCAAGCTTTGCTATAACCCAACGATGCCTTCTACTGCAGTAAAACTTGAAGTTAGGAATATGTTTATAGTTTTAATGTTTTGTTCTTCTCTTCCAGTGTGGATTATTACAGGATATTGAATATAGTTCCCTGTGCTCTACAGTAGGACCTTGTTGTTTATCTATTTTATATATAGTGGTTTGTAACATAGTTGTAATGTCTTTAAAAAACAGAATGTGATCCTTAAACTATAGATGTGTGTAGACAATGAGTTCCACCAAAGAAAACACTGAGAGAAACAACACTAACATGCTTTCTCAGTCTCTCTAAGGTAAGCAAAGTTTTACTTTCAGGACTAATTATCACAAGTAGGATGTGAATAAAATTTCTTTCTCAGGGTCATTCTCTCCAGCGTTGAGGTTCTCTAACTGAAATTTCATTCTACATTTGCACCTCCACCTAAGAAATCCCTTAAGAGTCAAATGCCACCTCGGTTGACTCTCCTTTTTTTTTTTAAATAAGTTTATTTATTTATTTATTTTTTGGCTGCATGGGGTCTTCATTGCTGTGTGCGGGCTTTCTCTAGTTGCGGAGAGCTGGGTCTGCTCTTAGTTGCGGTGCACGGGCTTCTTTTTGTGGTGGCTTCTGTTGTTGTGGAGCACGGGCTCTAGGCACATGGGTTTCAGTAGTTGTGGCATGCGGGCTCAGCAGTTGTGGTTCACGGGCTCTAGAGCGCAGGCTCAGTAGTTGAGGCGCACGGGCTTAGTTGCTCCGCGGCATGTGGGATCTTCCCGGACCAGAGCTCGAACCCGTGTCCCCTGCACTGGCAGGTGGATTCTTAACCACTGCGCCGCCAGGGAAGTCCCCACCCCTGTTGACTTTTAAGAGCATGTCATCTGTCTCACACTGTGCTCAGTCAGTGTGACTCTACAGATGGTAAATCATTGGCTACCCCAGAGTTTGCTCTGAAGCCATGCTAACAGAAAATCAGAAAGGCCTTCAAATACAGGCAGCTTTGTTTCATATGTTGTTGAGAGCATATGGGGTTTGGTGACGGATCCCTGCTCAAAGCCATTACGATTTAGAGACTGGAAACAAAGTTAGCTCCTGAACGCCAGGGGTCAGTGCCAACAAGTCAATTCATGTCATAAATCTACATCCCTACTATGTGCCAGGCACTCTTCTAGCGCTTGGGATATGTCAGGGAGCAAAATAAAGATCTATTCCCTTATAGGGCTTACACTCTAGCAGGGGAAAGCCTTAAAGGGATTATAGTCTTTCAGAAGGTGACAGATGCTCTGGAAAAAGAGCAGAGTAAAGCGGGTTGGGAGTTCAGGGTTGGGGATGGCTTTAATAGTTTTTTTAGGGGGGTGGTGGGATGAATTGGGAGATTGGGATTGACATATATACACAAATACGTATAAAATGGATAACTAATAAGAACCTGCTGTATAAAAAAATAAATTAAATTAAATTCAAAAAAAATAGTTTTTTAAGAAACACAGAAGGAATACCAACGTTTTAAAAGTTAAATTTATCTTCATCCCTTTCTGACAAGAGTAGAAGCTGAAGTATGGAAGTTAATCAACCCCCTCAAAGTCACATGAGTCTAATATCTATGCTTTTAATGTCTTTGTTTTAGAACAATACAGGCAAAAGAGAGAATTCATCTAGTTCTTCAGATAGGTGGAATGGGTGTTAGCCAGAAAATACTTTTGGGAAAGAGGAATTGATAGCAATGGGAAAAGGATATTTATGGAATCTTGACTAGAATACCAAACTCGTGCTGGGTTATATGATGGGAAAAGGTTGAAAAGTAGGTCAGACTGGATTAGGGTGGGTTAACAGAACTCTATTTTGTCTAGACGGTGCTGAGAAGACTTTGAGGTTTTGAGCAATGGTGTAGAGGTCGGGGTGGTGACAAATCTGTGTGTGGAGCCGTGGTATCAAAGAGTCAGATAGCTTTGTAGTATGATAGTTGCATGAACTTGCCATTTTGAGTGATTCAAAACTGCCGGTTTCTTTCATTTAATTACTTGGTTAATCTTTTGGAAACAAAGCCTTTTAACTGAAAGGTTAAGGTCTAACAATCTCAAATGTCAGATTCAAGGTTATCCCATCTTGCCGAGCTATGATGCTTGGTGACCCTCAAACTTCAAATAAACAACATGTCCTAAAGGTGGCTTAAAAAAAAAAAATCAAAGGCCATTATGTCTTATAACTTTCATTCTAAGACCCTAGAAAAAGAATTCCCATAATGTCAGTTTTAGAAAACCTTACGTAAGTATAATGATATTTGAAATGTGAGCGACTAAAGGAACTTGTAAAAGGGAGCTATTGACTAAAGTAGTCATGTCATTGTAGCTCCTTGCTTAAAGCAGAACAGATAGCATTTTCCCATTGTATATATGCTTCTCCATATAACTATTGAAAGACTAGAAGGAAGAGTCACAAGGAAATGCTGGTCAAGAAGGGTGGCAGTAGGGTGAGAGACAGATTTCTGCTTCTTATACATTTAGAATAGTGATATTAGGGTGACGTGTGCCTTTCCGCATTTTTAAAATTAAATTCCTTAGGGATGTACTAATTTGTCAGATAGCAATATTTAAAATGTAGGCAAATCTGTAGTCTTACTTGGGCTAAAGACAGAATCATAAAGCTACTCTAGTATCAGTCACATGAAATTAAACTCAAAAGCTAAGAGAACCTACAAATTGAACTTGAACATCTCTGCAAGCGTGCAGAACGCTGCTCACAGAAAGCTTTCCACACTGTCATCTTAGACTTCGTTAAATGTTTACTTGTCCAAAATTGTTGAGAAAAGCTCCTGATATATTAAAACAAATGAACAGTATGTTTTGAATCAATTGCTCACTGGGGTTTGAAAAAACTCTTATGCTAGCATTTTCAAAGTTGATCAGAGTACGGTCTATTGCCTATTTCCAGACTGGTTTTCTTGGATCCAATGGGGTCTGTGTAGATAGGAACAAGTTGGCAACCTAAGTTAAGAATTAAAGAACCTAATTTGTATGTTCAGTACAGCTGCACATACAAATTTAAAAAAGCAGCTTTCTTTGATCTGAGCAGAAATTGTGTTAAGTCAAAGGGATAACCTTAATTATTCGGTACTGAGCCAAAGGTTTCATCTATTTTCTCAATTTTTATTAGTTCTTTAGTAAATAGTTTGGTAGACGCTCTTAAAAGGAGAAAACAGGAGGAGAATAAGAAGTTGTCCTTGGACAACCTGATGAAATACCAGGTTGAAAACTATTCGCCACTATGATTATTATTGGCCCTTGTGATAATATCTATTGGGTTAGATAGATGTATGAGCCATGATGAATACTCCAGTGGCAGAAGTTAAACCAAAGGCTTGACCACACCATGTGGAGAATTTCAGTAACAGCTTGTTGGCTTTTCTCAGGCCCTGAGCAGATATAAACTAGAGGAATCTAGGGGTATTGCTCATTATAAATAACCTTAAAGTCAAAAAAAGACTCAAAACTATTTTGCTTATACCAACAGATAAGGCAAGCTGAAGTTCTCTGTTTTGCTCCCTTTACAATAAATTCCAATTAATGCTGCAGATGAGAGTCGCTTGAGTCACTCATTAACCTGGCGATCTGGTTAGTGTTTACCAAATACCTACTGTGTTCCAAGCACTGTATTATGCTGTACATACAGTGACAAAAATAGATATGGTCTCTACTCTCAAGGGGCTTACAGTATAAACAGGGGAGAGAGAATAAGCAAGTAATAGTTACAACTGCTACTAAGTATTTCAGAGGAAATGTTTCTGATTAGGGTAGAAAGTTTCACTGCCATTAATAACGTTTAGAAGAGAAGGCAAAATTAGACTACTTCAAGGAATTCTATATATTGTTTTCCTATTAATATCAACCACGGAAAGATGAAAATTTTGTCTTGAGGGTTTAATTACCCTCTTCAATAGCCAGTTTTAAAATGATGACATTTACTTAAAACATTAATTAGATGGGAGATATTTACATTAAATATTTGGGAATCTCCTATAATAATATGGCAATCTGGAAGACCATCTGTGTGACAGAGCCAGTGGGAGGAAAAAATCTTGTGATATGCTAGGTTATGAAGGAATGTCAGTGATGTTTCCTGCAAAGTTATCTTAAAATCCAGAGTTCTGAATCAACACTCTCTTCATAAACACAGGAAAGAAACATATGCTCACTTGGCATCAGTTTTGCCACTTCAGGAGTACAAGCAATTCAGAGATGACACAAACCTCTATATTCTAGAACCAAACATGTTCTGTGGCACTCTTAATTACCAGATTTTTCTAAGAGTACAACAGGGTCACTTTCAGATCAGGCCAAACTACTGAACTGTGGATTTAAATGAAGCAATATTTTGAAAACGTAACCGTGGGTCCCTACTAGTGGCTTTAGTTATTTAAGCAGCACTACCTAGTTTACGAGAGGATCAGCAAGAGAATATTAGGTAACAATTGGTTAAGGTTAGCCTTCATCAAGAACATGGACTTTATTATCACCCCAAATAGTAAGGCGCTCAACAAGTGTTGGCTGCATGAAATATAAGAATTTGGATCCTAAAACAGAGCACAGTTGCATCCATTGTTTCTGTTAAAGACTTCTTGTATACAAAGCTGAAGATTTCTATCTCTATACACTATCTGGAAACTGAAGTACAGATTTTCTTTTGTTCATGGATATACCTAAAAGACCCACAACAGTATTGTCTGTAGCTTAGAATGAAGCTAAGATTTTATCTTAGACTGTTCACATATCTACTGAATCTGGCAAACTTTCGACCCTCTATTTTCCATAATTACCCTTTATTTCCATACCTCTGCTCCCTCTCCACCAAAAAAAATTTTTTTTACTTAGTTCCGGGATTCCTCCCCAGTCTTGCTTCATCGCCATTCCGACGAGTTCCTGCTTCCAAAAAAGCTATACTATCTTGTGTCACGTACCTTGTTCCTGACAATTAGCCAACTCTTAGTACAGTGTTATATTTTTTATACACACAGCACAGGTATTTCATATTTAGAATACTTGAAGTAAAAAAAGCTCCTTGTGGGATTAATTCTCCCTTCCATCTTCTCAAAAGGATCCAATGAGAATCTAAGTTGTAAGAGCCTCTAGTTGTCTCTGACCCACTTTCATGGCTGAATTCTTGTAGTGGCGCCCTATCAGACCTCAGGGTCTTCCTGATTTTGTATTAATCAGGCATCAGTGTTCAATTCCTCTATTTACAGTCAATCTGAGATGCAAAGCCTTGTATATTTAGAATGCACAGTAGATATATACATAGCCACCTGTTGCCTGGAGAAGCTGATCTCTTCCATTTACCCTGCACACACACACACACACACACACACACACACACACACACGTGTGTGTGCACACACAAGTACACAGTGCCTTCTCTTGTTACCTCCCTAGCCTGTAATACTTACTGCCTTCACCTACTTAAATTCCTACCTGTCATTCAAAGTTCACTCAAGATGTGTTGTCTTAGGTCTTCACTTACCTCTCACCGGCCCTACACTTCTCCACACTTGACCTATTGTTGTCCTCTGATTCCTGTGGAACTCTTCCCTTAACTCAATGAAATTCTGAGGTCAGGGAATCATTTACCCTACTTTTCTAGCCCCCATGCAGTCTGGTAGAAGGAGTGCACTTAAAACATTAGAGGTAATACACAGTTGCAATTTGTTCCTTAATATAGAAATCTTTACCTTGCTGATTTTCCATGAAAGAACAGGTCTTTCTTCAACTGCTAAGCAATCGCTACTCAAACTCCTCCTGCCAATACAGCCAGGTTAATTGATCTGAGTCAGCATTTTGTTTTCCGGATTTAATAAAGAGATCTACCGCTTAGCAGATAAAGATCTAAGTCCTTGCCCTGACATCCAAAGCTCAGTGCAGTCCATCTCTCCTTTCCAAATGATATCACCCCTTACCTCTCTACCACCTGTACTTTCTCTTGGCCAAACTGGCCAATCAGTATTCTTTGGGCATACATCTGCATGATGTACTTATGAGCTTCTGCCTAGAATGCATTTTTCTTCCTACCTTTGCTGATTTGACTTCCACCATTCCTTTGAAAGCCAAATCCATCATCACACCTGCGTCCTCTTCTTTCTGTACCACTCTGTGCCACTTAATTATAATAAAACCATACGTTAGTTGAGCGGTTGTCATTTTCTCTGAATTTCAGGTAGGCAGCAACTGTTCACACTTACGTGTTCCCTAGCAGGTGTTAGGTAAATGCTTTCAGCCAACTTTCAATTACAACCAGTGAAAACTTTAGATCACCTGGACAAATCAGAAACCCCAAGAACAAGTTATCAGGCAGCCGAGCAAACATCTATGCATCAAGATATCCTTCAGAAGACAGGCTGGACATTGAATAAAACTATCATTTCAATTCAAGTACACGAATTCTTCTGAAAAGCCTTAGCTATAGTTGAACCTTGGTCCAGGCAGAAATCCATATTAAATCTCCTTATCGTCAACCAGCTATGGATGGAAGAGCCTGTTCTATTTGTTTTCTACTTCAGAACTGGGATTTTATTTAAGATATCTGACTTCAGAAGCAAAGGGTAAAAAAAGAAATCCCAAAACAAAAACAAAAAATAACACGATCACCACCTAATGCTGATGTAGTGAAGCACAGCTGGCATTTTCCTTTCAGGGAGGTTTGAGCGCCTACTGTGTGTACCATTCCAACTTCTGATCTACAAGTAAGTTACACGTTTCTCATCTGGGTTAACATTGTGCCCCAAAGCCAGACTGGTTTGGCATTCTTCATAGGACTATGAGAGCCCTCTGACAAATAGCCGGACACATTTGGCTTATTTCTGCTGCCCTAAATGGTAACAAAAAAACACGTTAGCATCTGCGTTACATATTATAGAGGATTAGAACAGCTCTTGGTCCCTTAGTGGGAAACTTCAAATATGAAAAATAAGTGAGATCCTTTGGGTGAAATGTTTAGAACAGGAAGGCAGCTATACCCAGCACGGATACATTAGTGAAGATATTTTTAACTTTCCAGTTACTTGGGCATGGATTAATTCTAGACCTCAGGACGACTCAACTGTCCTGCCCAGAGGAGGTTTAAGTGGTACCTTAAGAATTAACATCTGTGTGCCTGTACTTGTTTAGGAAGCATGGCCACATTTTCCTGCTCGAACTTCACATTTAATAGTTTCATGATAGGTAAGAAAGATGGTCTCATTTTCAGCCTGAATGTGTTCATCTCCAGATTTTAGCTTGCCAAAAGACCACAAACAATGAGAACAAGACGATTTTCCAATATCAATTTAGTTATTTCATTGAGAATTATAGTCCTAGAGCAGGTGCACTTCTGAAGCAGCAGCTCTGAGGAAGTTGTTTTTTTCTTTTTTTTTTTTCATGGCTCCTCCTTTAATTTTAGTTTGGAGGCAACTCGTTCTATTGACGGAGAAAATGAAGCTCAGTTGTTATATTCCTCGCCTTCAATAGCAAAGCTGGGTTGTGGACACCGTCATTTGTAGTTCAAAGCCCAAGCTCTTAACCACTAACCTATGCTGCCTCTTCAAAGCCAGAGCTCCAATTGTCTCCTTCTAGATCACACCCTTGTATCTTTCAGTCTAAGGCGCGATCTCTGCTAAACACCCGTCTCTGATGAACACTGGTCATTCTTAGGACTGTTTTGCAAGGAGGGTGAGGTGACTAAGGGTCAGGGACTAAGAAATGGCCGTGCTGTCATTCCACTGCAGGAGTAGAGCCTACATTCTTTACTTCATGTAAAATAGAATTTCTTCTAGACTTCTGTTGACTGGGAGTTCTTCCGTTGCTAGCCTAGCAACATACTTCATGTGACAGGTGTTTACTAAATATTTTGACAACCATCAAGGTTTGAATCATAAAGATTCACGCTTGAATCCTGGCTCTCCCACTTAATGGTATGACCTTGGGCAGGCTGATATCTATTGATCATACTGGAGTTAAGAAATGGAGATATCTTTTCTACCTTAAGTGATTTAAAGTGAAAGTCAAATGGGAGAATGGCATAGTGCTTCATAAACCATAAAGAGCTATAAAAACTAAGTGCAGCAGATTCATTTACCATGATGGCAAGGCCTACATCTGCACTCTGGGCAAGGCATGAAAAAACAAAATAAAAAGTTTTATAGGTTAGAGAGAACCATCTGGTTCAAGAGTAATGATGTAGTTTACGGAAATCTTTTTAAAAAGAAGCAACTGGGACAGTCTTCTAATAAACGGAGATTAATTATGTTTTTTTAAAAACCCCAAAGGGAAAAGGATTTGGAAGCGAACTGACAATATAAAACTAAGGAGTAGATCGGTTTTCCTAGAATCAAGAAAGCAGTTATGTGAGATAGCAGGAAGAATGGCAAGGTTTGTGCTTTTTCATCTTTCTCAGATTCAGTTAAACTGAGCGATGTTTAAATGCTTTATTATTTCCATGACTGTAGGAATTCAGTTACTTTGTTATGCTTTCCACTGAACAAGTGAAATCTGAAAGTTAGTCTTAGATCACGTGAAGGGCTTGCTGAGATACAGCTGGACGGGCCCTACTGCTCACATCTGCTTTAGTGGACGTGGCATGGGAACCCAGAATCTGCATTTCAAACAAGTTCCCAAGGATGCTGATGTAGCTGGTCCGGAGACCGCACTCTGAAAGCTAGTCTGAGATGAGTTCTTTCTAGCTGTGAACAATACACTCTAGCTAACTACGTGTCCAATCTTGAAAGAATGAATGAATCTGACTGTTAAATGAGAACTTACACAGCTCATCGGTTACATAAAGTTCTTGAATGAATCTGACTGTTAAATGAGAACTTACACAGCTCATCGGTTACATAAAGTTCTAAGTCTGTTTCAGAATAACACTTTGTGTCACATTGCTAGGGAGAAATAGGGTAGCGTTTTACCCAGAGAAAACATTAAACTGTAAATTCCTCACCCAAATCTCTTCCAGGTTGGAGAACATTTCAAACCCAGCTTTTCCAGTATTCTTACTTCCTAACCTACCAGCTCCATGGTTACCTAAAAATATAAGTGACAGCCCCAATGCATTCTGCCTCACCGTAGCTCCCCTGCCCTGAACGCTCACTCAGCCTGCTCTGTTCACTCAGAAAGAACTCTTACTAGTTTAAAGGAGTTAAAGGTCACTTGCCTCTAGCTAGCTTAGGGGCTAAGTTATAAGTTACAGCAGCAGAAAAACATTAACTGGCTTGCTCTGTATTGAGCCAACAGCTTTTATGTTCCTGAAATTTCATAAGCCATAATGTTTGTGTCGTGATGATGTAAGAATTAGCAAGAGCTGGACAATTTGGATGATAGTTTTGGATGAAAATAACTTGAGAAGAGAAGGATGAGGTAGGTAGAGAGGAGATTCTACCTCACTTAATAAAAAAAAAGTAACTTCCATTTTTAGACCAGGAAGCAGTTTGTTCAGATTCTGCTTACCCTAGAGTGACAGGCTTCCTTCCAAGGTAGGAGAAAGATTCGGGAAGGGGAGTAACGGTGGCAACCTGCCCAGCTACGTGGGCAAGGACAGCATGGGGCCCTGTGTACTCAGAAGACTTTTTATTTCTAGCCTAGTCCCTCAGTTTAGTTCCCGTGGTCCTCTCCCTTCCCACTTCCTTCTGCTATAATGCTGGCTTCAGGCAGAAGGATTGCTCCTTCTCTGTAGGGGGTCTGGGGGTAGGGGGTGGGGGGAAAGACTTAAATGAGACCAGAGGAGGTCAGCTTGACCAAAGCAAACTGCAGGCTCCAGGCAGAGAACAGAGAGTAACTCCCAGGCGGTTTAGTGTTAAGCACAGCAAACTCCCTGGCTTTGTTAATACTAAGTGCTTAAGTGATTAACATTTTTCAGGTAGACAGGCGGTGTCCAACTTTGACAAAGACATGCCCCGTTCTGCATTTAGTTTTCACAAAGATACATAATTCAGTGGTTCAGGGGGCAACATGAAAACAAAACATCGGAGTAAACTATTCTAAGCATACCGGATTAACAGTCTTCCCAACAAACCTGGGGGTAGGTATTATTATTCTCTCCAGATAAGGAAGCTTAAGGTCAGAGAAATGATGCAATTTGCTCAAGGTCACATGAGCAGCAGTGCTGTCCCTGGGATTTGAACTCAGGCAATGGGGCCCCCGAACCCACACTTGCGGCCAAGCAAGGTGTGAGGTGGAAATGGCCTGTGTGCCAGCCCTTGGTGTCCACACGCAGCGTCATGTGTTCCCCTCACCAGAAATCAGCGTACTCTTTATAGGAGGGGGCTCGATGGCCTGCTTTCCTTCTGAGTCACAGGATTAATCCAGTCAGGAAACATTACCATGAGTTAGGTTACCCTTAAATACATAGATCTGAGGTTACAGCTATTTCGGCTAAATGTGATTTTGGCCAACCTCTGTGCAATCCAGTGGCACGGCTTCAACTTTAGAATTACACAGCAGCGCCAGAGAATTTTCAAATACCACATCCTGTTCCTCAGGTGTTTCATATTTCGAGTCGAGTTCTCATTCTGGTTCTGCTTGGAGTGTAGACAGCCTTATGCCTTTGGTCAAATACCAAAACCTCCCTAAGTGGTCCAGTTTCAAGGCTTTTTCCACCTGGGGAGGCATCTTCTGCTTCCCCTTAGGGCAACTTAACACCCTGGAGCTCTGTCTTTGGCAGCCTTCTCAAGTATTTCAGCATCCTAGGTTTGTCTTTAAGAAAAGCATTAACTAAATCCTCAAGTCACTAGAGACTGAGGAAGGGAAACACATGGAAACTTCAAAACTACCCAGGTGAAAAGTATCATGGTAGCAAGTGTAGGCTTACAGACATATGAGGGTAGAAAGAGAAGTGAAGCAGCCCATACTGGCTGTACCACCAACAGCCCAAGTCTCCACAAAGCCTCCTGCTGAGCAGGAGCCGTGACCAAGGCTTCCGTCTTCCTGCTCTCTAAGTCTTCAGGTAATGGGAGGCATGGCCGAGCAGGCCAATAATATCACCCCAACCAGCTGGTCAGCAGCTTCCACGGGTCCCTGTACCACCTTCCTTCATGCCAACAAGTGTCTTGAAAGCAATTCCCTTCAACCCAAACAAGGTGGCTGAAATCCATTCAACCTTTTGGGCAAGGCAAGACATAAGGCCTATGCACAGGAATTTGGACTTTTAGTTGAATCTCCAACTATAAAAAGTCTTGAGTGGAAATGCAGACCCTGGATTCTGTCCTTAACAGTGAGGCAAGGCTTTGAACAAGCGCTGTGGCTCCCTTCCTCTCTCACATCCTCAGGAGAAGATCAGCTGTGTCCAAGATCACCAGAATGGCGACTACCTATGTGTCACAGCTCAAAATTGGAAGACGTTCTCCTACCATCTACTTTAAAACGGAGGAGGGTATAGCTTAAGAAGAACTGGTTGCTAGGGCATCCATTTGGAGTTGGGAGTGGGAAGGGAAGGGGAAGTGAAGTTAGTCATCACCAACAAGAAAAAGAATCCAGTCTGCCTTAGGAGGATGCTGGCTAGGGATGTAGAAGTAATCTCTTCCAGAAATACACATTGGAAACAACCACTAGGCCTCCTTTGTGCTTTCTCAACAAGATTGCGCATTGCATTAGGTGTACCGTTGTTTATTAGCACATACGTAGCACTTCAACCAAAAGGATCCTTCCCCAAAGATGAAGGACAGCTCAATCTCAAATACGTCTGAATTCTCATGGCAATAAACCTTCTTGCAGTATCATAGAGGCCTATCTCCCCTCAAGGAGGGAGAGACAGAACCTGGGGCCGTAGGGGGCAGGCACCACGCCCAGAGAAGAGTAGCCTCATCAAGGTCTGGCTGCTGGTTTCAGAAGCCAGGTGGAGGTGTCGCAGAGCGTGGAGGCAAGCCATTTGGTGGCTGTCAGGCTCCCCCATTCCCAGCTAGTCCCTCCTGCCCCAACAGCCAGTAGATGCTCCTGTGTGGGGAGCAAACCTCAAGCCTGCAGGAAGATCAATGACATACCCCATCAAAGCCATTCCAAGAGCCTTATCGGACCTCTTGAGGGCATTTCTGCAGCTGCCTTCTTTCCTCAGCCATTCCTTCTGTTTGAGTTAGCTCTGTCTTACCTCCCTCTCCCCCCTTCCCCTGCTTTGCCTGATTAGGGCCAGAAATTTTTTCATTAAGTCACTTTATAGTGCAATAACAACATTTACTATTCATGAAGTCGCCCCTCCGTAATTGTTAAGTCTTTCCATGTGTCTGGAAGCTTATTTCGGCTCTTCTCGTTTTACAGAGTGCCTCTCTTCCTTCCAAACACAAACTAAGAAGAAGGAGGATAAGGTGGGGGGAGGAGGGGAAAGGATGGGGTGCAGATAACATCCAGATTCTTTAAGTGTTTTTAATCCAGTTCGATTTCCCTTTGGACTCAGAGGGCTCCCTTCTAAAATTGACTGCGGACCTGAATTCCAGGCTAAGAATTAAGTCAAGAGGAAAGGACGACAGAAACAAATAACAGAGTCAGCTCTAGGCTTATGAAACCCGCTATGTTGACTGGGGCTCCAGTCAACCATTCTTTTTTTCCCCCTTTTCCAAAATTCTTACTTAATCTTTCCAGATTACAACAAGCAGGCAGACACCACTTAAACCCTCAGAGTATTTCAAACAAGTTTGTTCAGTCTCTTGGGCAGATACTTTCTTAAGAATCGGGTGTAAGACAAAGTTCACATTTTGATGCCATACGTTGTCAGTCACCGGAAAAAAGCTTCTCGCGGGCACAAACCAGGTCCCCAGCCTTTGTCACACGGCAAAAATAACCCCCCTTGGAGGAGTTAATTAGGCGGTCAGCAGCCACACCAGCGTCCGATCCGGGCTGCCCACAGAGCTTTTAAACAAGCACACACACACACACACACACACACACACACACACACACACACGAGGCGCTTGTTAAATGTCACTAGTTGGACATCTGGATTCCGACCCCAAAGATAAACGCATTTCGTGGGAGCATTCCTCGGATGTCAGGCCACAAAACCGCCTTTTGCCCAAGCACACCGTCTCCTTTCTAAGATGCCCCAGCAGTCCCAGGTCTGCATCCCAACGCGGAGCGGGAGGGAAGCAAAGGAGGGAAAGAGGTCGCCAAAAATGGAGCCAAAGGGAGGAAGGATCGGAAAGCTACTCACAGGCTAGCTAGCGCCTCCGCGATGCGAGCATGACTTCCCGGTGGTGCCTGAGCCTCCTGGCTACCGCGCAGCCGACACGGCGGCCGCGCTTAAATAGCCGCCGGCCCGGGAGCCTCGGAGCCGCGGGCCACTCCCGGCGAGATATGGTTCTAATCAGATGCTGGCAGCTGAGGACTCCCCAGGAATGCGCCGGGATGTTTTTGCTGCCTGGGCTGGGTAACTCCCCCTCAACGTGTCTGCTGAGTCTTCCAAACTTAACTGTTTATTAACTCGAGCTGGGGCCGCGCAGAGGAGCCGGCTCCCGTGGACTGGGAGCCCCACCAGCGCGGGGCGATCGCCCGGAGCCCAGCGAAGGGGAGGAGGAAGGAGTCAGGGCGCCGTCCGGAGCCCAGACTCGCGGGGCTGGGGACAAGGGACAGGGGAGGGTGCGCTTAAGGACAGGAAAGGGAAACTCCGCAGGAAAGGGGTGGGACCCAGCGACCTTCATCTCACAAATTCCTTCTCTGCGTTGCCGCTTCCAGTGATGTGGCGTCCCAAGTCATCCTAACCCGGTAGGGCCCTTTGAACAAAGGGCTGCCTCTACTCCTGACTTTCCTGGCAAGAAGCAGTGGATGCTAGCTCAGATCTGCTGTCGCTACAGTTGCACGTGTGATTGCCCCCTTTAAAGGAATTCGTGTCTCTTTCACGGCAGATGTGGGTGCACTTAAGTGCACCAATTTAAATTGGTGGGTAATCTGTGTGTATATGTAAAACATACTGTATTTATGCATGAAATATAATCCTGTATATACAGATATAAAGACAATACTCTCTATGAAATGGATATAAACAAAAACATGCACGCCTATATAACCTAACTAATTAAGCTATATACTTGATATAAACAGAGAGATTATATACTGGCTTCTCCCACAGTATGGGCATCCCTGGGTAGACACATAACATGACTTTATCTGCAGTGATTTCTATAGTGTTTCCTATACTTCTAAGAAAAATCTGAAATATGAGAAATAAAATGTTTGAAAATAGTGACATACAGTACTCAGCAGTAGAAGGCACTCCATGGCGTATCTTAGTGGACCTTAACAACCTGGGGATTCATCTTCTCCGTATTTTAAAATCATGAACACTTGTAAAACATCCCCAGAAGCTTTGTTGATTTCTAAGAGTTATGAAATTATTCTTGTGAAAGTATGTCTATGTTTCCTTCTTTTTTTTTTTTTTCTTTAAGTCTTAGACAGTGTGTACTAAATGTGAAAACAACTAAATTGTGACTTGGATGGGAAGGGGTTATTGATTTTATTGAGTAAGTAACACACAGTGGATTTGCATTTTACCTCTGGAAATTGGGGGTTCAAATCAGGCTCATGGGACACCAGATATGTATTTTGTGGTCCCAGCCTAGATCCGACTGCAAAACCACGTAATTTGGGACAGCTCAGTGTGAGTGACAGTCCCTGCTCTCAAGTAGGTCAGGCTTGGGACAGCCCTGGAGCCAGGCGTGCAGGGCAGCAAAACCTGTCAACGATGAGAATACTACCTCTTTTGACCTTTACTCTTTCTGCCACCTGTCTCATCCCCTCATACCTGGGGAGGTAGAGGTGAGGAGGGTGGTGCTGACAGTTTTCAATATTCCTCTGAGGTAATTTGCTATTATTTAAAAAAAAATGACTTTGTGTGAATGACAAGAGGTATATAAAATTTAGTCTTGGGACTGTATTTATAACATTTGTGCAGAGAAATTTATTTATTTATTTATTTTATACCACATTCTGTGTTTTGTTTTATTATTTTTTTAACATCTTTATTGGAGTATAATTGCTTTACAGTGGTGTGTTAGTTTCTGTGCAAAGAACTTTAATTTTGGTACATTTTAGGACATAGTGCTTTATTTTTAAGATCCAGAAGTACAGAGGGCTGGTTTCCCTTCCAAAAGCTAAGTAGCTGGAAAAATGACAGCAGATTTCAGGCAAACAGAGGCTTTGACAATTTGAAGAAAAAAAAATGGGTCTCTCTTTTAACCTCACTATGTAACACTTTCTCAGAAATGACCACCCACATCTTTTTTTTTTTAATCGAAAGACTCTTATCAAGAAATGTTGACTTATGTTTGCTCTACCCCACCAAATGGAAGGGATATGTCTAAGAAGCCAGAGGAAGAAAATGATTTCATCTGCCATAACCTGTAGTTTCAAGAGAAGGTTTTGGATGAAAATAGTGCATTTGTGAGCAGTGGGCTCACACACACAGCTGGAAGTGGACAGCTCTGTCATTTCACACAGATATCTTAAGAGTCAACAGTGGAGAACTCTGATTTGACTTGAAGTGTGTTTTTATATCTCTAGGGCTCTGATATTACTCTGGCAGTAATTCAGTATCCTGCTCACATTAAGAAAGAAAGAAAGAAAGAAAGAAAGAAAGAAAGAAAGAAAGAAAGAAAGAAAGAAAGAAAGAAAGAAAGAAAGAAAGAAGGAAGGAAGGAAGAAAGGAAGAAAGGAAGAAAGAAAGAAAGAAAGAAAGGAAGAAAGAAAGAAAGAAAGAAAGAGAGAAGAATGAAAATAAATGTAACCCTTTTTATCCCTGGTAGAGCATAGTCTCCTGTCCCATGGAAGTTGTTGGCTTTTCAGTAAATCTAAAATGAACATCCTTGCTCCTGGAGAATCACACCCAAACCCACCCAGACATTAACCCTGCCTAAACCACGGTCTTTTCTTATCACTTCTGAAATTAATGTTTAGACAATTAAGGTGAGGAAAATTGAGTGCAATGTTTGAAAAACTGTGGTCCTTGCATGACTCTTTCTTTGCACAAAACCTGCTTGTGAGGGAAAAGGAAGAAACCCCCCCAAAAAAACTGACGACTGTTCCCAGCCTAGGAAAGGGGTAGTTAATCCCGTGATGGTTTGCTGAAGAATGCATGGTTTATTATTAAAGTAATCTCTTAAGATTTTCCTGGAATGTGCTTCCACAGCAACTCTGCCTGTGCGAGCTATCCTATGTGTGTGTCTTTTCTTCCATAATTAAGCTGTTTTTTTCCCCCTATAGCTCACAGACGAAAGGCTTTCTCTCTCCCTTCTCCAGGTTTTCTCCTATCTCCTTCCCTACTGTTCTTGTTTCCCTTAAACATCCCATTTTGAATCCTGCCATTTCCCATGAATTGTAAATGTTTCTTTAGACTTGGCCATAGGTAGACTGTGCACCTTGATTCCTTGCTGGATGCGTCCAGATGTTCTAATCAAACAGGGACTGCTTGAAGTCTGTGGATCTAGCAAGGTCACATCTTTTTTTTTTTTCCCTCCTCGGTGTTGTTAAAAAAAAAAAAAAAAAAAAAAAGAAGAGAATAGCTATTGTTCCCAGAAAATGTTCTTTGACCTTCACTCATTCTGCACATTCATAGATGCAGAAAAACTGGCCCTATCAGATTTGGCTGTTGGCAAGGCAGGGCAAACATTGGAGGGTTTTCCCTTTCATCTATCTATCTATCTAAAATCTAAGATATTTGGAGCGTGGTCTACTAAAGGCAGCCTGTTTTATTGGTTTGTTTGTTTTTGTTTTTTCTTTTGTTGGTTGCTTTTGTTTGGTTTCTTGGTTACACCTGTATCGCACCTCAGAACTCAATATTTATTATTTGCTTCTGATGTGAAACATTAGTGAAACTCAGATGTTACCTGAAAAGCTGGAATGTTGTAAAGTGAAGGAAAAATTCAATGTGATAGGTTTACATAACTAGTTACATTTTGCTATAATAAAAATTTTTATAATAAGAAGTTGTAAAGGGGAAAAAGAGTCCTTATAATGAATTACTCGTTAAAATATTGTCTTATTTGGAAGGTATGTTGGAAAGAGTTATTAAAAATAAAAATACATGTAATACTACAAAATGCTAATATTAATTATCATTGTAGCAAATGCTTATACAGTTCTCTATCCTATGAACAAGAATCTATCCCCTAGAAATAAAATATACATTAAAAAATACAAAGATGTTACTTGCTGCATTGTCCACAACAGCAGGAACCTGGGAAAAAATTATGTCTGTCAGTAAGGGGATGATTGAATAAATTACAATTCATCTGCACTATGAAATCATATGCAATCATTTAAAAGAATAAAATTGGAGTTGAACCTTGTAATATGGAAGGATTTCTATTAGGTAGTGTTGAGTGAGAAAAACAAGATATAGAAAAAAATGTAAAATATGTTTCTATTTTAGTAATACAAAAAGCAACACTTAGCTATGTAGGTTTGAGTGTGTGTGTGTGTGTGTGTGTGTGTGAGTGTGTGTATGCATGGTTATCAGGGACACTAGAGACTAGTGACAATACAGGTTACTGGGGACCCAATGGAGATGAGGGTAGACAGGGGGAGGAGAAGGGTGAGAGCCCTGCAAAAAGGGAAAAGAAATTAAAAGAGCCTGTATGCAGATATAGTTATAGATCTCATTTGTGCATTTAAGTGAAATGATATATCCATAGGTTTGTATAATTAAAAAAAAATACACCAAGTGATTTTAAGATAAGGAGAGAGAAGAGTTGTAAAAGCTATAAAATGGCTTTTCCCTGAGGAGTTTTCCTCAAGGTCTTTCAGAAGTGAGTGTTCATCAGTGCCCTCCTGATCTAATTTGGCCTCTAGAGCACAGTTCTCAAACTTTACTGTTCACCTCAGGCCTCCTGGGAACTTGCTTCCGGGAAAATTCCTGGGTCCAGCCCCAGAGCCTGGAAAGGTGTGTGTGTGTGTGTGTGTGTGTGTGTGTGTGTGTGTGTGTGTGTGTGGTGGGGGGGTTGGTGTGGGAGGAGAGGCATGCAGTGCATGGGAATCTGCAGGTTTAACCAGACCTTCCGGGTGATTCGGATGCTGTGTTTTTGGGGACCCTCTTTGAGAAACACTGAGTTTCTCCTGTGGTCAAGAAGACACTCATTTTGTTCCTCTCTGAGCCCTGAGAACTGTGTGGAGAGGGAAAACAGCAAGGTTGAGAGGAAGCAGGTGCCACTGGTCTTTAGATACTGCCCCTTCTCTCTCCCCTGATTCTCTGCAGCTTCAGTGTCCTGGCTCTGGTGGTGACTTCTCTCCCTGCCCCCTCCCCTGTCAAGACTTGTTTTCAGAGAAGGATCTGATACCAGTCATTTGCATGGACCTGTACTGAGATATTTGCATTTCCAACCATGACCCTTACTTGGTATGAAAGACACTGCCCAGTGTTAAAAGGATCTCAGACATCAGTAAGAGCAGGGACCGATTTTTTTCCTATTTTTGAGCAGGTGGAGGTGATTGTCAACTCCACTCTGTATCCAGCATAAGGTTACCTAGAAAGAGAAGATTATAGGACCTCCAACTCCTGGAATGGCCCTCTGCTATCCCTGACGTCATTTTACATCTTGGCTTCAAAGGGCCAATTTCGAAAATTGAAGCTGTATATTATGTACATAATTGTTTTTCTGATACAGCAAAGGAAAGTGAGATTTAAGATCAGATCTGGGTTAAAATTCAGGCTCCATCTCTTACCAAACTACAAGATTTCTGCAAGTTTCCTAACTTCTCAAGGACTCAATTTTCTTATCTATAAAATGGGCATGCCCTGTCTTCCCCTCCCATTTGGCTTCTGGTGGGAAGAAAAAGAAGTTATATACCTGAGAGGACTTTGGAAAGTTTGACATTATATAAATACCATAAATTATGCAAAAATTATTCAAAAAATACATTATTGCGGGGGAGGGGGACAAGAAAGGTGCTTTGTCCCAAATGATTTCCACCACCAACATCAGAAATTCTATCACTAGTAAATCATGTGTTTAGATAATGATGCTCCTCTGGCTGCAGTGAACTTTCCTAAGGCTGATCCCTTGGGCTAATCCCAGACCCTGATTTTCTAACATATTAGTGAGGATTACTTTAATGGATCAGTTTCATCCTGTCAAAGAGAGATGAGTGAATTTCTGCTGAAATGGGGATATTAAAAGCAGGGGAAAGGCAGAAAAATCAGAAAATGAGCACCAACCTCTTTTACTTCGGAGATCTGTTGCTACTACTGAGAAAGAGGTCTCAAAATCTAGACACTCAATTCGATCCAAAACAGATCCCACTCTGCTCCAACTATGGCCACCTGCTGTGCTGGGGTTCCTGGGTTGGCTTAATAATCTCAGTTCTAAACTGGAATCAAGGGGGAATACTATTTGCTGCACTCATTTAATCCTCAGGCTCAAAATCACTTCTTAATTAAAGAATGAAGGGAAACCATGTCTGGACTCCAGGGTAATTTAACTCCCTAATTATTATTATTTTTTTGGCGGCATGGCTTGTGGGATCTTAGTTGCCTGACCAGGGATGGAACCTGGGCCCCCTGCAGTGGAAGCATGAAGTCCTAACCACTGGACTACCAGGGAATTCCCTCCCCAATTACTTTGAAGCTCAGGTATATGTGTGTGCCCACGCTCATGTGCATTTTCTGAAGAGGTGCACCACAGATTTCACTGGATAATCAAAGGACCCCATGGCGTAAAAGAAGATTAAATTCCATTGCATTTTGGTTGTCTAGTCACATTCCTCCTATTCATTTTTATCTGACGATTTTTATCTGAGTGTTTTGTACCAATCTGATTTGTGTCCTCACAACATCATTGTCAAACAGGTTAGGGCAAGCATTCCTTTTTCTAAAGGTTAAGAAATATAAGCACAGAAACCTTGATGTACTTTTGTTTACAAAGTTAGAGACAGAGCTAGAACTATTACTCAACTTTCCTGAATGACCTAGAATGTATGGCTTACGTAGTCATGACCCAACCACTTAGGGTTTACTGTTTCCTGTATCGGTCTGTCCAATATCTGCTGTAGATACCCCTTCATGCAAAAGACACTGGCAAATGGAAGAGTGTCCAGAGCAGGGCCACTTGGACAGTAAGGGAATTTTCTTGGGGACTGAGAACTACTGGATGGCTGCCAGCATGGCCTGACTGAATCGGGCGCTTTTTGCCAGGGGCTGGGAGTGGAGATCTATGGGTAGTAGAGCTCTTTCCGAGTATCCGAAGGCCTGCCCTGTAGAAAGTAGATTAGACTCTTCTCTTTGGCCACAGAAGATAGAAGGGGATCCTTTGCTGGGTTAAATAGTGTTCCCCCCAAGATTCATGTCTACCCTGGAACTTCAGAATGGGCCTTACTTGGAAAGAAGGTCTATGTAAATGTAATTAGTTAAGATGAGTTCAGTTGGATTATATGAAGTCTCATCTCCTTCAATGAAACCTTTTTATCTGCCTTGTGATACTTTTTGGTCAGAATTTCTTGGCTTTTTGTTATATCCTATTTTCATTTAGCATAACTCTGGAACCAGTGTATCTAGGTGTGAATCCCAGCTCCACAGCTTACCAAATGTGAGATCTGAGAATTGCTGAACTTCTCTTCAGTAAAGCGAGGGAAATAATAGAACTTCCTTCATAGTGTTGTTATGAGGATTAAACAAGTCAATTTGTCGAAAAGACTTGTAGTCGTAGTTAGCACAAGTAGAGTGCTGATGAAAACGTGCTTTTTGTCTGAATATCTTAAAAGAATAATTTCTAAAATATCAAGTAATTTTGAAAATAAGCTTACCCTAAACCTCAGAAATTTCTCTTCTAAATAAGCTTAGAAGAACTCTAACTCATTTGCGAAGAAATATGTCTAAGAATGCTTAGAATAGCAAAAAGTAGAAGCAACTTAAGTGTCCATCATTTGGACAGCAGATAAACAAATTGTGGTGCAGGCATCCTTTGGGAATACCCTAACAATAATAGCAATGACATGGATGTATGACCCAGATCTGCTTGCATCAACACAGATGAACTGTGTAAGCAGAGCAAGGTATAGATGAACACGTAAATACTTCATAGACGGTTTAAAATGCAAAAAATAAAACTGTGCATTAGAGACACGATACTCATATAAATGAATACAAAGGTGCCTGGGGATGATAAGTCACAATTTCAAGATGGTGCTTTCCTTTGAGAGAAGGAAGAGAGATAAATAAAAGAGAGGTCCAATCATGCTGATAATTTTTTTTCTAAGACTTGCCGCAGGGTGCATGGATATGTACTGTTTTACTTTTATGGCTTTTTTTTGCGGTACGCGGGCCTCTCACTGCTGCGGCCCCTCCCGCTGCGGAGCACAGGCTCCGGACGCGCAGGGCCAGCGGCCACGGCCCACGGGCCCAGCCGCTCCGCGGCACATGGGATCCTCTCGGACCAGGGCACGAACCCCCTGCATCGGCAGGCGGACCCTCAACCACTGCGCCACCAGGGAAGCCCCTTTATGGCTTTTTTATATAGACTCTCTTCTAAGCACATTATAGATATTACCTTACTTAATCCTTATAACAATCCTGTGAGGTAAAACCTGTATTATTTTCTCCATGTCACAGATTAAGAAACTGAGGAAACTGATGAACATAACAGGCTAAAAAAAAGCCAAAGCCAGGTTTGAAAGCCAGGAAGTGTGGTTCCAAGGTCTGTGAATTAACCCCTATGCGATCCTGACTCCTGTTAGAAGTTATGGAGAAATGAGAAGGCTGTAAGTGACACGGACTCTCCAGCACAACTCTGGAAGGCACGCCAGTCACTTCCGCTTGCTGGTTCCTGCGGCTGCTCTGCCCCTCCGCTGCCCCCCACACACTCGGGCTTCACACCTCATCTCTCCTTGCTCTTCTCCCCTCCCTGGATCTATGACCTCATTCGGATTCATTTGTCTGTCTCTGATCATGACTTCAGCATCGTTCCAGGCCATCTCTGGTGTCTAGATGTTGAGCACAAGGAGAAGCCTTGGGTCTGGCCCTTTTGGACAGTGGTCATGAGAAGGAGAAGAGAAAATGGGAAGTTATACACTCCAGCTGAGGACAGCAGTGATGAGGCCCTGCAAAGGAGTGTTTCTTTGAGAAAGGTTTTAAGAGAGATTGGGAAGGAGTAGAGGTGGTAGCAGGTGTGCGTGTGTGTGTGCGTGTGTGCGTGTGTGTGTGTGTGTGTGTGTGTGTGTGTGGTGTTGGTTCAGGATATAAGCTGCTGTTTGGTTCAGGATATAAGCTGCTGTTTTTTAAAAGAAATACTGGTGGGGATCTGGGCCCCGCTCTATATCCACACAGTGACCACTTACGTGACAGCCACCAGTTCTCCCCTATCTCAGGACCAATCAGGGAATTCTGCCTCCCCATTCCCTGTCTCAGGCCTCATCTCCCTCATCTGTAAAATGGGGATAATCAACACTCTCTCACCTGCTGTTGAAGGACAAAATGAGATGACACCAGTAAAGTGTCATGACATCCCCAAAAGGATGTTTCTAACTCCTTTGGTCCCCTCCCTGCTAAGGATGGCTGCCACATTAGCAGCCATTAGCCCCAAGTTCAGAGCGGGCTACAATGGGAGTAGGGGGCGTGGTACCGAAGGCCTTCAGGGACGCTCAGCCTTTAGATCAGGGTCGGCAGCCTAAGAGTGTCCAGTGGGTCAGTGCTGATGCTGCCTTCTGGGTTCTGTGAAAGCAAGTGCCCCTGAAGAACACCAGGGATTTGTCTTGTCTTGGACCTGGTGAAGGAAGTTAGAGATGTGAGTATGAAAAGAACGTGGGGGTCAACAGGCCTCCAGCACGTCTGGGATAGTGGATCCTCAGGCACGCCCATTGTTCCTGCAATCCCTGAAAGCTCCACAGTCTTCCACATCAATAGGTCTCAGCAGAATAGCCTCTGCTAGAGTGGCCTCCCCACTCCCTTCCCCTGGTCCAGTGCAGGGGTAGGCAGTACAGCGTAGGGCATGGATTCTCCAATGTTGGCCCATTTCAGAGTCTCCAGGAAGGTGGAATAAATGCACACTCCCAGGTCCTACCTCAGAGGTTCTGATTCAGCGGGTCTTTGGAGAGGCCCAGGAATCTGCCTTTTTTTTCTTTTACTTCTTTTTCATATTATATTTTTTCTAGTTTATTGAGCTATAATTGACATATAACATTGTATTAGTCCAAGGTACAAAACAATATTTGATATATGCATACACTGTGAAGTGATTGGCACAAGTTTAGTTAATATCAATCACTCACGTAGTTAACAAAAATTTTTTCTTGTGATGAGAACTTTTAAGATGTACCCTCTTAGCGACTTTCAAATATACAATACAGTGCTGTTGACTGTAGCTACCATGCTGTACATTTATATCCCCAGAGGTTATTTATCTTATGACTGGAACATTCTACCTTGTGACCACCTTCACCCATTTCCCTCACCCCCTGCCTCTGGCGACTGCCGGTCTGTTCTCTGTTTCTGTGAGTTTGGTTTTAATAGATGAAATGTATAAGTGGGATCATACAGTATTTGGCTTTCTCTGTCTGACTTGTTTCACTTGGCATGATGCCCTTAAGGTCCATCCATGGTGTCACAATGGCAGGATTTCATGCTTTTTTATGGCTGAATAATATTCAATTTATCTGTCGATGAACACTTGGGTTGTTTCTATATCTTGGCTGTTGTAAATAATACTGCAATGAACAACCCAAGTGTCCATCAACAAATAAATGGATAAACAAAATGTGATATATCCATATAATGGAATGTTATTCAGCCATAAAAAGGAACAGAGTTGTGATACATGCTACTCTGATACATGTGGATGAACCTTGGAAGCATTGTGCTAACTGAAGTGAGCCCGACACAGGGGGATAGATATTGTGTTATTTCACTTATATGAAATATCTAGAATAGGCAAATTCATGGAAACAGAGAGTAGATTGGAGCTTGCCAGGAGCTAGGTGGAGAGGATGTGGAATGGGGCGTTATTGCTTAATGGGTACATATTTTATGTTTGGGGTGATTAAAAAAAAGCTCTGGAAATAGATAACGGTAATGGTTGCCCAGCATTGTGAGAGTAATGAACACTTCTTAATTGTATACTTAACAATGGTTAAATTACATATTTATGCTATATGTGTTTTACGGCAAATGAAATAATTTTAAAGTGGCAAAAAAAAGAAATCCTGGTGGAAGATACAAGGCGTGGGGATGATTCAAAATAACCCATAACCCTCAAACCATTTCTCCTTGGCTTTCAGAGGTCATCACTCCATCTAGATGAAGGTATCCTGATTTTTCCCCACGGCAAGGAAAGCATACTTACTTTGGTTAATATTCAGGCTGTTTCCTCTCCTAGTCTCTCCTTGGTGAAAGAGCATTCCTCCAGGCCAGCCAGGCAATTGGCCTGCCTCTGCCAGGATTGCTGTGGCTTTGATCTTCCGTGGAGGAACCGAGCTCACCAAAGGTGTACTTGCTGAAGAAACACCACCTGCCAAAGCTAGGCTAGGTGTGTTGGTGTTTAGGGAAAACCAGTCTAGAACTCTGCAGTTGCAGGTGAGTGCGCTTAAGTCCTATAGTCATTTTGCTGAGGCCAACCAGGAAACGTGTAATCATAAACTTTAAATGTGTTTATCTGTCAAGCGGACACTTTCTATTATTTCGTTTTATATTGAGGCAGTCCTTAAACTACTGTTAGACATTAACTATACTTAGTAATTTGGTAACACTTTGCCCCTCCCCCATCTCCGCCCCCCCCATCTCCGCCCCTCCCCCATCTCTGCCCCCCACCCCACACCTTTATATTTAGTTGTGATTGAGTTATAGGCAATAGTATGTTGGTAAACCAGGTCTCTGAGAAAGAAAGCTCCGCTTTAGTGTGTTAGCTGATTTCCACGAGGTAACTACACCCACCAGGGCTTATTATTTCCAATAATATCACACATTTGTTTCAAGGTATGATGTGGTATGATGTGACGTCACATCACTGAATGTAGAGATGGAAAGATCTGCTCTTGTGAGCATGGGTGCCGGCTGTAGCACAGCCCTGGTATAAGGCATGTACTAGGCTCTTTCTCTCCCAATACCTTCATTACTGAAGGGTCTATTTTCACAATATTCCTGGTCAATAACCATCGGTTAAATTGATGAATCAACTACCTATAAATGAAGAATGTTTCTCTGGAACAAGATCTGGGCCATAATGATTAGATACGGAAACAGAATAACGACTTTTCCTAATTCACACTGTAGTACAATGAAAATCACATGGGATTGAGATTAAGTGTGTATAAATTCAAACTCTGGCTCTGTCGTTAACTGTTCATATGACTGGATGAATTGCTTAACTTCTCTGAACCTTAAACTTCTTATGTGTAAAACGGGAAACAATGCTTGTGGTACAGGTTTATTTTCAGGATTAAATGATATAATAATGGATGTGAGATAACAAATTCTTGGCAAATAACTCACATTCTTCTCATTTGAAGATTTTCTTATAAAAAGAATTCTTAAACTTTTGGTGCTGCCTCCACTGTCTGGGGGTGAGTACTAACAGGTGACAAAACACTCGATAATGTAGTAGATAGGTATTGATGGAAACAGATTGGAACTTTTTAATTTATAGTTCTTATTATCTGATAGCCTCCAACTGCCTCCACTGTGGTCCAAACTATCATCATTCCGCACATGGATTATTGAAATAACCTCTCACTACTTATGCTCTTATCCCTCCCACAGTCTATTGTCATCAGAGGAGAGAGTGATTCTCACGAGAAAGGTCCAATAATATCACACATTTGTTTAGAACCTTTCAAAACTCCTTCTCCATCAAAGTCAAAGCCAGAGTCTTTAGAAATGGCCTCCACGGCTGTACTGACCGCCCTCCACCCCCGTGCTATGTAACTGCCACTCTCACTGACCTTCCCCTCACTTGCTTCATTCACCAGCCCTGTTCACATCTCAGACCTTCACACTTGTTATTCTCTGCCTGGACTGTCTTTCTTCAGATTCATGACCAGTTAGCTCTCTAACTACTTTAGGTAGTTGCTCAATCGTCACCTTCTCATGGAGAGTACTTTTGACCATTGTACTGGGTTGAATAGTGTCCTCCAAAAATTCATGTCCAGCCTGGAACTTGTGAATGTGACCTTATTTGGAAATAAGGTTTTTGCAGATGTAATCAAATTAAGATAAGGTCATACTGAATTGGGATGGACCCTAAATCCAACAACTGGTGTCCTTATAAGGAAAAGGAAATTTATGGAATCTAAAAAACAAACAAACAAAAAATGAACAAACAACAAAACGGAGTTATAGATACAAAGAACAAAACAGGTAGTTGCCAGAGGGGACAGGGGTTGGGAGAGAAAAGAAATAAGTGGGGGAGATTGAGAAGTACAAACAACTTCTTCTTCTTCTTCTTTTTAAAATTTTGGCCACTCTGCATGGCTTGTGGGATCTTAGTTCCCGAACCAGGGATCAGGGATCGACCCGTGCCCCCTGCAGTGGAAGCATAGAGCCCTAATCACTGGACCATGAGGGAATTCCCGAGAAGTACAAACTTCTGGCAGCAAAATAAATGAGTCATGGATATGAAATGTACAGTGTGAATAACTATGTAATATCTTTGCATGGTGCTGTATTGTAATTAGACTTACTGTGACCATTTTGAAATGTATGGAAATATACATTTCTATGTGTGTGTGCGTGTATATGTTGGGTAACAGGAGATATCATAGTGCTATGGGTCAATTATACTTCAAAAACAAACAAGCAAAGGAACTCAGAAGAAGAGATCAGATTTGTGGTGACCAGATGTGGAAGGTGGGGGAGGGAGAATTGGATGAAAGCAATCAAAAGGTACAAGCTTCCAGTTATAAGTGCTAGGGATGTAATGTACAACATGATAAAGATAATTAGCATGGCTGCATGTTATATATGAAAGCTGTTAAGAGGGTAAATCCTAAGCCTTCTCATCTCAAGGAAAAAAATTTTTTTTCTATTTCTTTAATCTTATATCTATATGAGATGATGGACGTTCATTCAACTTATTGTGATAATCATTTCATAAGTCAAATAATTCTGTTGTTTACCTTAAAATTATAGAGCTGTACGTCAATCATATCTCAGTAAAACTGGAAAGAAACAGAAACAAAAGGGAAGTTTAGACACAAGACACATAGGGAGGAAGGCGAAGTGAAGATGGTGGCAGAGGTTAGAATGATGCTGCCGCCAGCCTAGGTAACCACAGATTGAGGCTGTTAACAGAAGCCAAGGGAGAAACATGAAAGTGATTCTTCCCTAGAGCCTTCGGAAGGAGCAGGGCCCCCAATGCCTCCTTGATTTCAAACTTCTAACCCCCAGAACTATGAGAGAATCAAATTCTCTTGTTTTAAACCACCTAGATTTTGGTAGTTTGTTACAGCAGCCCCGGAAAGCAAATAAAATCATTTGATTTCAAATTACTGCCCCTCTACCTTCTACCTCCTACATAGCTTCTGATTTACATTTCTCCATAGCACCTCTCACTAACTGACAAGAGCCTGATGGTTTCTAAGTTTCCCTTGAGCAATATGGTTCATGACTGTGGCGATTAGCAAATCACTGTAGTCTCCAAACGTGACTTAACTTTCCCTTCTCACCTTCTCTTCCAACTGGAAATGTTTATCCCTACATGTGTGACATTGCTTCCTTAGTAAGGGGAATACCTGCTAAACTCATCTAACTTCTACTGTTCCTCCTGTCTCAGGTTCAAGAAAATAGCTGTGTGTAGTTACTGCACCAATACAGATCCATTAAAACAAATAAGACCAAAAAGAGAGAGTATATGTTATTTAATGTGAGGACTGAATTTCTAGTATGTCTGGAATATGCGCCTGCTATAACCTATATATGGCATATAGACAGACCAAAGTGATTTCTTGCCATTTGATGCTTTTTCAAAGATCACTTCTGTGAGATACTGTAGGAAGTACCCAGCTAACTATGAAGTATATTTGAAGCAGACTGAATCTGAGAAAGCCTCTAGATACATCTACCAGTTTAGGGGAGATACACATATAGTGAATCAAATTAGATGACACCACCAGGCATGTAAGCCAAATCCAGAATGCGGCACATGCTACAGAAAAAGCCTGCTTTCTTCAACAAGTCAATGGTATTAACAAAATGGAGTGGGGTGGGTGGGAAAGACCTCTATAGATTTACGAAGACAAGGAAAAAACTATGCAATTTTGTGAGTCTTGTATGGATTCTGATTCTAGCAAACAAACATTAAAAAATATTTCTGAGGCAGAAAAATTGGAATTTTAGAAGATACTAAGGAATTATTAATTTTGCAGGTGTGTGAATGCATTGTCCTTATGAGTTAGAGATGTAAAGTGTTTACGGGTAAAATGATAACCTACTCCATCCCCCAAAATGAGGGAGAAGAGACAAAACAAGATTGTTGAAGCAGAGTGATGGGTATATGGGGGTTCTGTATACAATTCTCTCTATTTTGGTTTATATTTGAAAATTTCCGTAATAAGAAAAGTTAAAGATCACTGCTACCATTAGGTGTTCCGTGGAGTTCGTTCATTCCATTTTTCCATGGGCTAGTTACTGTTGGGCTACCAGTGAGTGCTGTAGATAAACAAGCCTTAACTTACCCTAGGAGTTCCATGATTTAGCTCAGAGAACTTTTCACATGGAGCTATTTTATAGGAAAACCAATATTCTGTCAGTGTTGAGAAGCTCAGGAATCAGACTCCGGATATAATAGTGCCCCGTGTCTGAGAGGGTGATTTTGTTTTACCCTAATTCCTCTCCAGAGGGGATCCAGACATCTGTGTTTGCTGGAGGAGTACCTTCTGGGCTGAATGATCAACTGAGTCATACCCACCACCCTCCACTCAACATTAGACCTTATCAGCAAGCCCAGGCCTGGCCCCTTCTTTGACGCCCCTATGGTCCCAAGATTTTTTTCCTCTGGGTTACTGACTTCAGGCTGGAGTCAGATGACTTGCAGAAGGACCTTGTCTCTCCTGTCTGCTTCACACCACGGGGGTGAGAACAAATAGGTGCAAAGTCTGTTTGGCTTCTGAGCCCTAGACAGAGGCCCATAGTGCTGTCATGTGCTTGTCTGATGAGATGTTCCAGAGTTTGTTTTTTCTTTTTTCTGGCTTCATAAAGTCAGGAAATCAACCACAGTGCTTCAAGTAGATTTTTTTTTCAGGGGTGTCTTTGGTAGTCAGGATATGGCTACCAAAGGCAATTCTACATTGTAAAGTTACTGCTGATATTGCGGGGGCGGGGGGGAGGTGTGAGGGATTTCACTTCTCTTCCTTTTCCTCCTGTTGCTCAAGAGTTGTGGCACCTCTGTCAAGGGCAGAAGAGGGATGGGATAGAACTCAGAAATTGTTTGACCTCGATGAAGACGATGCTGGTTATGCGTTCTCTGCATGCAACTTTATAGTTTAATAGACTTTCAAATATATTCTTATTTGATCCTAATATTCATCTTGCAAGTTAAACCAGTATAACCGTCTCCATTTTAAGGATGATACAATTATATCTCAGAAAAGTCAGGGAACTCCTTCAAGTGCACTTAGATTGCTTGTGACGGTGCCAAGATTCAAACCAATTCTTCTAAGTCTTATTACCCCACCCAGTGACCTTTCAACTACTCTGTATGACCTCTTAAACATTTGATGAAAAGCAAGGAAGAAGCGTATAGATATTAGAGTTTTAAAATTATCCATGTCTTCATTAACACAGATGCTGTGAACTTAGCTATGTTTTATTACTATTATTATTATTAGTGCTAGACACATTCTCTTTTTTTTTTTTTTTTTTGCAGTACGCGGGCCTCTCACTGTTGTGGCCTCTCCCGTTGCGGAGCACAGGCTCCGGACGCGCAGGCTCAGCGGCCATGGCTCACGGGCCCAGCCGCTCCGCGGCATGTGGGATCATCCCGGACCGGGGCACGAACCCGCGTCCCCTGCATCGGCAGGCGGACTCTCAACCACTGCGCCACCAGGGAAGCCCCACATTCTCTTTTTAATCTCCGAGAATCTCTGGGCATTATAATGTAAACTCATAGAGTCTTCTATTTTGCCTAAAATATTTTCATTGGATCCGAATATTATTTTGGTACCGTATATAATATACGGCACAATTCAGGGCTGTCTCCAAACAAGTTGATTAATTGCTAGACAAAGGTAGGATCCTCTGGCTTATGCCTGCCATCAAAATAGGAAAACTGTCCTTGGTTATTTGGATTAACGTAAGTCTCAGAGTAGTGGTAAGTAGTGGTAAGTCAGCACACTTGTCCCTTATGAATGAGGACTGCCCGGAGATGTGAGGGGAATATTAACATCTCTTCATGGCCATCTGGTTCTTCTTAGCTGAGGAATGCTCACTGATTATGGCACTCCTAAGCAAAGCCCATAAAAGAGATATAGCCTTCGATCCAAGCAAGAAAAGCAATGTGAGGAAATAGAGGTAGGGTTGGCAAAGAAGTGTTTATTCACACAAAAAAGTAAAGCCTGAGATGAATCAGGTGGAAAACTTACTCTTTGGATTGGGAAAACTTTGGGGTTGAAGTTGTCTTTTTTAAGAATTTGTACTCTTTTTATTTGTGGCTGCTTTGGGTGCTGTGCACAGGGTTTCTCTAGTTGCGGCATTTTGGGGCTACTGTTTGTCGCGGTGAGTGGGCTTCCCATTGTGGTGGCTTCTTTTGTTGCAGAGCGCGGGCTCTAGGCATGCGGGCTTCAGTAGTTGCAGCACGTGGGCTCAGTAGTTGTGGCTCACGGGCTCTAGAGTACAGGCTCAGTAGTTGTGGTGCACGGGCTTAGGAATTTGCCTGAGGTCGCATAGGTAGTAACCCAGAATTTGTCAGGCAGTTCTTTTTATTTTATAAATTTATTTATTTTTGGCTGCATTGGGTCTTCATTGCTGTGCATGGGCTTTTCTCTAGTGGTGGAGAGAGGGGGCTACTCTTTACTGTGGTGCGTGGGCTTCTCATTGCGGTGGCTTCTCTTGTTGTGGAGCATGGGCTCTAGGCGTATGGGCTTCAGTAGTTGTGCTGAAGTTGCTCCGCAGCATGTGGGATCTTCCCAGACCAGGGATCGAACCCGTGTCCCCTGCATTGACAGGCGGATTCTTAATCACCGCGCCACCAGGGAAGCCCGAAGAATTTGTACTCTTTATTATTATTGAATAGTCTCCAAGTTGAACTACCATGTAAGTCCAGACACAACAAAAATTCAAGAATTTTTTTTTAAAGCAATAAAAGTATTATGTTAAGTAAAGAAGTAAGTAGATATACCTGTTATTTATCTGAATGGATCTTCTTAAAATATAATAGAAGACATTGTAAAGAACACAAAAGCTAATGAGGACACAAAATCATAGGATAATTTACTTAACAAAGAAGGTTGAAGTTTGAGATTTCTCAGTAGAAAAGATACTCTTTTTCAATCCAATAGAGGGTACACTGGGCTGAGGTAGAGTTGACATGGTGATTAATACTGTCCCAGTCACTACTTTGTGTCCTGTGGCAAATGACTGATCTCTACATGTGGCATTCTTCAATTTGAAAAATACCTGTCCTGCATATTGTGATTAAAGAGATAAAATCAATCATGAGAGAAATGTTATATAGAACACTTCTACTGTTGGAAGACCTCTCATTACACATTTTTGGTGTGAAAGGAGAATGAAACATATGTTTCTGCTTTCAACTGGTTTATGTAAATCATCAAAATTTTAAATTGCAGATAATTTGACAATGCTCTGAGTTAGAGATCATTTTACTTTTTAGGGGACCCTCAACATGCTTAGTTAGCAAGATTTATGTTTATTAACCTTTCTCCAAATTACAAATGAAAGATCAGGCAGAGAAAGATGTTCTTATTGCATTGAGTATACAATATGTCTACAGAGTCTAAATAAATACATGTCCCAAAGCAGCTGGCATTGGAAATTGAAAGTGGATTATGGCTCATTTATCAATAATGATATTAGATGATTCATATTTATCTCCTAGCAACTAAATACTATGGATAGGTAAAGAAAAATTCTGAATCTGACTTTAATCACTACTATTATTATAACATATATAAACAGAGTGTTTAAAAATGTATCCAAATATATAATCTCCTTTCAGTTATAAACATTATGCAGACCCAACTAGTGGATTATACAGTGATGAAGCCAAAATATTCCAATTCAACCTTCTAGGAAGTAATCCAATGAAATAGATTTTTTTCTCTTATTATGTCTACAGGCAGCTATGAAATATTGAGTAGACTTTTTAACTCTTCTGATAGCTGTAGGATTCCTCACAAAAAATGTTATTCTGGCACCATTCCCAATTGTACTCTTTCATGCTTCCCTCTTTGTATCAATTAGAGGTTGATGTTTGTAATAACCAAAACCAGAGTTTCTCTTAAAATAGTTAGATTTTATCATACAACATGATATGAAACTGATTTAATAGAATAAGAAACATTCTGCTTCTTGGGGATATGTTTTGGAAGTTACTAAATATTAATCAATGTGTCCGGAATTCTTGGCCTAAACACCAGGATTTACTTTCTCTTCAGCTTAAAGTTGAGGTAGAGAATGAATACTCCTTTAAGAGTTACTATAGCAATACAGTTTTGCATTTGAAACCGTAAACATTAATGAAAGCTCGGAAGGTGACACCTTGCAAAAACATTTCAGTTATTCTGAATAAGACTTGAAACAACATTTAACTCTGGAAGAAGGCAGGAGGCTTGGACATCCAAGGAATGCTGCTTCTATTAGAAAGCGGGCCTAAAATGAAATGGAAATCATATTTCCTTTCATTGCCCTCCCTCCACTCTCTTTCTCTCTCTCTCTCTCAAAAGAGAAAGAAAGGGAAAAAAAGCAAAGAAAGAAAGACAAGCTGAATCAAACAAAAGCTGTTGGGACATATTTTAGGAATGTTGCATGCATATGTGTGTGTGTTTATGATTGTGTGGGTATGTGTATGTTGGATTTCAACTAGAGAGTATTTTCTACATCTCCACAATTTCTACACCAGCTTAAAACCCAATAATATTTAATCACTTCCATAAAAATGCCAAAATAAGAAAAACATGCATGAAAAAGGCAGCAATAAGAAGAAGGCATGCTATATATGATATAGCTGACCACAAACGTCATTCACAAAACAAGCAAGTGGCCTAACCAGGAATTTTCCAAATGCTTTTTTTGGGAGATGTTAACTCCCATACAGAGAGCTTCAAAATAGAAGAGGAAAATGACAGGTTAGCACAGACCCTTTTTACTGATTTATCCCTAAAATAAAGACCACAGCTTGAATTAAAATGCAAGTCCCCAGAGGGTGCTTATGAGAAAGCATCATAAATACAAATAATAATTTAGCATGCCAACCTTTTTCAGAGGAACAAAAACCCAGTTCCGACCAGGAGACCTCTGTGTAAGCCACTGGCCCTGCTCTTTCAACCTGGCCCAGCCCTCCTGGTTTTGGAAGCTTTTCTACTTCTGACTCTGTTCACTTTTCCTTTTGGTGTTTTAGAGAATGATAGAGTTTATCCAACAGGAAATACTGGAATAGTTTTTGCAAGACCTCCATTTCTCCACCACTGGCTTGAGCAAGAATAAGGACTACCATGTGGTGGTGTTGAATTTTGCTAAGAGAGCTTTGAGGCATTATACATAACATCTGTTTAACTTTAGCTGCATTTGGGGAAAATTGAAATGGTATGCATATTACCTAGAACCATAGACTTTCAGGATCCTAAAGAACCCCATCCAGTCCAGTCTCCCAGCCAGCCCTTACATTTCTTCTACAGTACCCTCCCTGCCCTAAGAAGTTATTCACCTTACCCTAGAACACTCTCAGCAAAGGGGATGTCCTGAGGCATTCTGTTGTGTCTTTACTTAGCTTAAATACCTTTTCTGTTTGATTCTCATCAAAAGCAGATACAGGAGAAGATTCAGCCTCCTTTTGCAAGCTACAGGTTTTGCTTGCATCTTTGTCTTTTAAGGCTCAGAGACATTGCATAAAACTAACCCAGATGTCAGCTGATGTATTATGAACTTAGAGTGGGAACCTTGAGTTCCTTCCTATCTCTCTGTGGATTCTGGAGGGGAGATGATTTACAGTTTTCTTGGCTGGCTTGGAGCTCATGTTTCTGCTACTTTTTTTTCAGTTCACTGTTCACCCTGCTGCTCCTTGTCTGCCTTGTCTGTTTTGCACCATGTCAAACTCAACATCCTTCCTTGATCATATCACTGTACGGCATATGAAACCCACGTAAATAAAGACGTTTGTGATACAGCAGTCTTTTCTGAAGGTGTATGGAAGTGAAATGGGATTTATTTATTTATTATTTATTTTTATTTATTTATTTTGCGGTACGCGGGCCTCTCACTGTTGTGGCCTCTCCCGTTGCGGAGCACAGGCTCCGGACGCGCAGGCTCAGCGGCCATGGCTTACGGTCCCAGCCGCTCCGCGGCATGTGGGATCTTCCCGGACCGGGGCCCGAACCCGTGTCCCCTGCATCGGCAGGCGGACTCTCAACCACTGCGCCACCAGGGAAGCCCCTATTTATTTATTGTTTAAGGTGTTCTTTTTTTCTTTCTGGTTGTATTGAGGTATAGTTGACATACGGGACTGTATAAGTTTGAGCTGTACAGCAGAATGATTTTACCTACATTATGAAAGGATTATCACAGTAAGCTGAATGAACATCCATCATCTCATATAGATACAAAATTAAAGAAATAGAAAAAAAATGTGGTTTCCTTGTGATGAGAACTCTTAGGATTTACTCTCTGAACAACTTTCATATATAACATACAGCAGTGTTAATTGTATTTATCATGTTGTACATGACATCCCTAGCACTGATAACTGGAAATTTGTACCTTTTTACTGCCTTCATCCAATTTCCCTTCCCCCTACCCCCTGCCTCTGGTCACCACAAATTTGGATATCTTTTTCTATGAGTTCTTTCTTTCCTCCCACCCCCCTCCCCTCTGGCAAGCACTTGTTTACTCTCTGTATCTATAACTCTGTTTGTTTTGTTATGTTTGTCAGTTGTTTTGTTTTCTTTTTAGATTCTACATATAAGTGAAATCATACAAAATTTATCTTTCTCTGTTTGACTTGTGTTGAATATACACTTTTTATTTGATGTACATATATTAATTAAATATATATTTTAATAGATATTAAAATTCATATATATTCATTTGGACATATATACAACACAATATATATTTGAAGGTTAGAATCCCTATTGTTAAAAGTCTTATTCTTTGCTCCTTTATAGAGCCAAACTCTTTTCCCAAGCCCAAATTCCTGTTCTTTTCATACACAGAGTGTTTAGAAATCCCTTTTGTTTGCTCCCTAGTGTCTTTGCAACCATAAAAGTCCTAGAAGAGAACAGAGGCAGAACAATCTTTGACATAAACTGTAGCGATATTTTTTTGGATCTATCTCCTAAGGCAAAGGAAACAAAAGCAAAAATAAACAAACTGGAACAAATTAAACTTAAAAGCTTTTGCACAGCAAAGGAAACCATTGACAAAACAAAAAAACTACTGAATGGGAGAAAGTATTTGCAAGTGATGTGACCGATAAGGAGATAATATCCAAAATATACAAATAGCTCATACAACTCAACATCGAAAAACCAAACAACCCGATTAAAAAAAATGGGCAGAAGACCCAAATAGACATTTCTCCAAAGAAGACATACAGATGGCCAACAGCACAGGAAAAGATGCTCAACGTTTTTAATCATCAGAGAAATGCTAATCAAAACCACGGTGAGGTATCAACTCACACCTGTCAGGGTGGCTATCACCAAAAAGACCACACATAACAAACATTGGTGAGGTTGTGGAGAAAAGGGAACCCTTGTACACTGTCAGTGGGAATGTAAACTGGTGCAGCCCCTGTGGAAAACAGTATGGAGTTGCCTCACAAAACTAAAAATAGAGCTACCATATGACTCAGTAATTCCATTCCAGGGTATATATCTGAAGAAAATGAAAGCACTAATTCAGAAAGACACATGCACCCCAATGTTCATAGCAGCATTATTTACAGTAGCCAAGACATGGAAGCAACCTAAGCGTTCATCAACAGATGAAAGGATAAAGAAGGTGGAATACTACTCAGCCATAATAAAGAATGAAATTTTGCCATTTGCAAAACATGGAAAGACTTGGAGGGTATTATGCAAACTTCTAAATTCTTGTTGGTGACATGCTGATATATGTTTATCTCTTTTACTTGAAGCATTTTCACGCTCTCAAGTTCTTATCATCCACCCCAAAGGTTTACCAAGACATTTTAAATTAAACTATTCCCTCCTTGGGGGGAATATGTATATTTATGTAATATATTTATTTAATATATGTATTATACATATAATATATTTATTTATATAACACATATAATATTTATATTATATTTATATAATATATTATATAATATATGTACATATATTTATGTAATATATGTATATTAAATATATGTATATATTTAAAAGTTTCTGGTGTCTGAGAATCTTTCCAGGTTTTGCTCCATTTACATTACCTTTGTTGAGAAGGTTACAAGGATAACGGAAGAATTCAAACAACTGAGCAAGAGAATAGTGAATCCTGGATAAACTCACTGACTACCACAAAGTACAGATTTTTAAGCCTTAGTTGTTGGTTCAGTTGTGCTGTGCCACATGTGAAAAAGTAAAAACAGATATCCTTCTGAGCCAAGAGTGGAAAAATTGGCCGTTATCTAGATTAAAAATATGTCTAAGTCTGAAATTGGATGTATAAATTCCTTGGAGTATTGGTGAAAGTACTCTGGGGGAAGAAAGTGAGAAAGCTGGGATTGGGGGTGAGAGTTGCCTGGGTTCAAGTTTTTCTGACATATTACTGTTTCATTTTGGCTTATGACTAGAAAATTTAATTAAGGCTATAAAAAGTATGAAAATGAAGCAGAGAATAGGTGTCAGTTAGGAAATATGATTGTACACTCTTAATTTTTCAGGGTAGCTCTGATTGCAAATGTTCTGTGGTTATTGTCTCTCATAACGTTCATATCATGCTTATTAATTTATGATTCATAAAATATGTTTATTCCATATATGAGCATAAGAAATTATTTGAGTTAAAATATTGCAAACCTAAATTGCAAATATAGTATTCAGTTAAAGAAGGCAGACTGAACTCATGTGTTACCCCGTCTCTCTCCCAAGCCCCCATTAAACTATTATTAAATGAGTACAAGGCTATAAACCCAAAAGGACAAAGAGAAGAGAAGAGGGCATCAGCAGGCAAGCTGTTTGAACAAATCATTGAATAATGGAGAGTGGATGAAGGTGTAGACGTTGGTTTATTAAGGCAGAAAAATCCAGACCTCATGTACATGCAGGTAGCACAATAACTATAAAGAAGCAGTTGGCACTGCAGAACCCTGGAGAGGCTTAACTCACAGCAGTAGCTGGTAAGGTAGATGGAGGATTGAGGCATGGGGCTGGACCAGGGAGTAGATGGTAAGGTTATATAAATCGATCCTCTCCTCAAGTAATAGAACACTAACAACCAGGTCCTTTCAACTCCCCAATGCCCACCATGAACAGAACATCAATGCCTACCATATCCCTGACTTTGCCCGTCATTACCATAAGAAACCAGAGTTTTATTTATTAACTGGAGAAATTGGATGAGAGTAGCTGATGATTCATAGACACCAGACATGGTGGAGGGTGTGAAGGTGAGAGTCATAGTTCAATACAAGGAAACAAATAAAATCTGCTCTCATTGGAAACTTCTAGAATAGTTTGATTCTTCCAGCCCCTTTTTCCTTCCTATGCACACAACACCACAACCAGGAAGCTGTCCCCAAGACAAGAGGTTAGAAGGTCTCTAGAAAAACTGAATCATGTAGAAGAAAGACCCCCTATAGACTAGTGGTTGGGAAGCCCTAATGGAATGGCCAGCTGCCTACAAGATCTACTTGAAGGGTAATCAGCTAACCCTGTCCATGTACACTGAGTTTCCACTCAGGTCTTGAAGCTCCACTCTTAAATATGAATGAAAAGCCTTGGATTACCAGAATGTAAAGGGATGCTCTCACCACGGAGAGGGGGCCAAAGTAAATGAGGTGAAAACAGGGCAAAAGAAGAAAATGGAGACAATGCAGGGATAATACATATGCTAAAACTCTATAATAATATTCTTAGGGAGATGTGAAAAGCTATTAAATTCATAAACAATAACAGATTGTTGTAAAATAAACCCTATAGAGCTCATAGAAATTAAAAATACAATAGTGCTATTCCTTCCATAAAAAATGAGTAGTAGGGTTGGAAGATAAATTCTAGGAATGCTCCCTGAAGTAGAACCATAAGATGAGGAGGTGGAAAATTTGAGTAAGAATCATAGAAGATCAATTTAGAGAGTCAACTATCTGACTTGTAGGAATTTCAGAAAGAGATATTAGAGGAAGACAATTCTAAAGGATTAAAGGAAATTTTCAAAATGGATAGATAGGCATCTGCAGAAGGAAAAAACAAAGCTGAGTATTCAGTACAAACACAGTGAAACTTCAGAAGCCAAGGAGACAGAGATGACCCAATTATTCATGATTAATTTGATCCTTACAAAGTAAAAGTAAGACAAATTAAAATAAAGGGTTAAACTAATCTTGTCACTTTATCCTTAAGACCTTCACTTGTTTACCAATTTCTTTAGAATCAATTTTCATCTCCTCTGCACAGTAGGCAAGGCCATTCACCAGCTGGTCCTAGCTCACCTCACTTCTTCCAGTCCAACAGAGTCTTATGGAGATTCTTGCATTTGCCAGAACACAATGCTATTTCCTTTACCTGAGTATCCTTTCTTCATCTGCCTTGTCCTTTTGAACAAGGACGCTGCCTTTCTTTATGGAGTGCTCTCCATAACTTCTGTAAGGCTGAGTTAGGTCACCTTTCACTGTGCTCCCATAGAATTCTTGCTTCTGCCTAGTATAGTGATAGTCACTCTATCATAATTCTCTAGCTGCTTTCGGTATCCATTCCCCAAGTGAAAACATCTCGAGCACAAAGACTGTCTCTTGTTTATTGCGTGTCCTCAGCACCTACCACAGGACCTGCACATGGTAGGCTTCTTTTTTTTTTTTTTTTTTTGGAATGCAGAAAGTGAGTGAAGGATGAGATAGTCAGGGCTGTAGACAATCGGTAAATCAAAATGGAAGAAAGTCAGTGGTTCTGTTAATGCCTTTCTACAGATAGTTAAAGGTATTCTCTTTTCTTCTTGCCTTAAATTACCATAGTTCATCAATTCTACGATAAAATTTTTTTCACATTTTAATATTTCTGAAGTTGGAATATGTCATACGTTTGATGGCTTGCATAGATTTTTTAAGCGGCAGCATTACCAACCTTTTTAGTGGTAGATAACATAATGGTGCATCTTGCAATAAAGGAGTGGTAGAGTTCATGAATTGTGGCGCATATAAGTTAAGTATATGTATAATATGTATGCCAAGTTTGTGAAGGAATAGAATGGGAGTCCTGAGTTGGACTTCTAGAGCACAAGGAATAAGGGCTGTAAGACCATGGAGCTATCAAAGTTTCCTGGCTCAGAGAGAAAAGAGGAAACAGAGTCATGGAAGAAGAATGGGGGCAGTGTAGGGAAGTTGTGGGGTTTCTCCTAAATAAACAAGATAGGCTGCAGGTTGATAAAACTCCTTACCGCAATACACTTATCCAGGTCTATGACAAAGTAAGTTGTAAAGCTTAGTTTCACTTATTGTTTGGTAGTGTTGAAATAACATGTTTTAACTGAGTTTCACAGGCCACCCTGCCAGAAGGGGGAACAAATTATTGAAAAGAAAAACAGGGATTCTTGTTTCAGGTTACGTCATCAGTGAAGAAAACTTGGAAAGTGGAAACCCTCCATGTTCTTATAAGCCACGACGCCAAACCAAAACCCAAATTAGCCATTGTTGGACAAAACCCCTGATTTTGCAAAACCTAGTCCCAAACCAAGTCTGGCTGAGTACAGTCAAGTGACAGACAATATTTAGAAAGTATTTTTCAGAAGAATAGCAGAACATTCACTCCACAAGGAACAAACCCTACCATCGAACCACTACTGAAATTTAGTGACGGCAGGTTACAATAATATTAGAGACTTGATTGTGCTAAAAAATATTTATTTTGGCAATTTGTGAGCAACTTAATAGTATATATTTCCAGATAAGCAGGACTTCCATCAGCGGCTTTTGGCAGTGTACGATGTAGGACATATAGATTAACTTAACCTGAAACAGAATTTAATAGATATCCTGACTGCATATACTCCCTCCTTTCGCCATCACTTTATTAAGGTTTCTATTCTTTTACATTTTGTCTAGATTTTATTTAGTTCTAAATGTACAGTCATGAGTAGTTCTACAAAAATCATTGTTAAAGGGAAAACAAAGAAGTAACCAACAAACCATTTTTAAAACATGAATCCTAAAAGGACTAAATAATAGTGGTATCTCTTTTTAATGCTGAGTAAACTGATCTTTGGGAATAAACAGCTCACCTCTAAGAACCGAATCAACTGTTTCCTGGTAAGAAAATTCTGTTTAAGTACAGCAGAAAAAGCCCATGATTGGGTGTTGCTTAGCCAGTGGGATATATCATTAAAGTGCTCACAGATTGTACAACCATTAGTTTTTATCACGTCAGTCATAGGTATTATTGTAAAGGTAGAATTTTTATCTTTTAAGTGATCATTTTTCTTTTTTTTTTTTCCTGCTGTGAAGCTGTGATTCTCAGGCCTTAATTATCAGGGGACATTTTATTGTTTTCTTTAAATCAGAGAGGCAATGAAGAAATGTTATCCTTTACAATTGATTAAAGAAAGAGGGTAAATTTAGATCGTCAATTTTCTGAGCTACTTCACTGTACAACTGGGTGGCAAACTTACTTTGATACAGAGCTTCATTTTTGTAACACGTTAGGTTTGATTTTCTGACTATTATTGAAAAGTCCAAGTGATTCATGATTGTACTTTCCCACAGCACTTCTGAGAGCTCTAGATATATTTCATATTTCCAAAGAAGCATCATTGTTGTTTTTGCCCAGGTGTAAAGAGTTTTGTGTGAATTGGTGCTGCAAGCAAAGAGCCTGCATCTACAAACTGAGTGAGTGTTTCTTAGACAAAGACAGCTACTGTAGCCTCAAACAATTCCATTTATTTGGGTGAAGGGAGTATTTTGTCAAGGAAAGACAAGCTGACATATACTTATTAATGTCTCTCAAACTGTGTGACAAAATCTGGCGGAGTAACTGTGAATGCAACAATTTGTCACAATTTTATGGAATCCTTTCACATACAGAATTCATGCCTTTGTTCAAGCTGCCTAAAGTATTTAAGTTTTCTAAAAGATTTCTTGGGCAAAATTCCCACAAAATTTCCCCTATTATTTTCAAGGCTTTCAGCTCTTCCTTATATACATGAGATAACTTTCCGGTTCTTAACATTCTCCCCAAGAGAATATATCTCTTTAGGAACATCTTGGAAATAAGACTTGAGTCTTCAAAGAAAAGTTGTAGAACTTACATTTATACTGGATATTTTCTTATAAAAATGTTAATCAAATTGTGTGATGAGCATTTGCTACGCATGTATTTGAAAGGATCAATGTCAATGAGAATGTGGCCACGTACTGTTTTTTAGATAGCTGATTGCTTGTATTATCCAATACTTTCATTCTGGCATTTTTCCTTTATCTGGTTGTTACTTCTGTGTTTTTGATTTTTTGATATTTACCTCTAAGAAGTGGTTGTAATTGCCACTCAAGTAAGACATGTGATAGAGCCCAAAGATGTCCCACAATATTTTAGTAGTAGTAGTGTAAATGTATTTTTAATATATTTTAATACATTCTATAAAATATATATTTACATACACGTATATATAAAATTTTAAATATTAAATATACATGTGATTTTGCAAAGCTCAGATGGCTGACTACAGGCAGAATGGTGAAAATTTTAGGGAGGCAGAATTTCAGTATCTGCTTTCTAACCATCAGGGCTGTCCTGGCACAGAAAGGGCTGCTTTGGGAGCAGTAGGTTTTTCATTCCTAGAAGTGTTCACACAGAGACTGGGCCTTTTGCTGAAGATACTGTCAAGCACTGCAGGCATATACGAAATGGTCTCTAAAGGCCCTTTTACCTCTGAGACTCCATGAACTAAAAATATCATTTGAGGGAAATTGAGTTTTAATGACTTGTTCTTTTGAACCAAAAGGAAGTCTTCTGAGTGGGGGAGAGAAACACTGTTAAAATTAATTGAATGCCAAATGTTGAGATTTGGAAGATCAGTTTATACAGCATGGTATTTGCTGTCCAAATGTTTATCTCAGAACGGATCAGGACCACAAATAACACTTAATCATGCCTGTATCACTTAACTAGTAGTTCTTTCTTATTAACCAGTTTTACTCTAAGCCCAGATGGCCATATCCTTCTGTTATGGGTTGAATTCTGCCCCCCACCCCCTTGGCAAAATACGTTGAAGCCCTAATCCCCAGTATCTCAGAATGTGACCTTATTTGGAAATAGGGTTACTGCAGATATTAAGTTAAAATGAAGCCGTACTGGAAAAGCATTTGTCCCTAGTCTAATACAATTATTGTTCTTATAAAAGAAGACCATGTGAAGACATAAAGACATGGGGAGAAAGTCATGTGAAGATAGAGGCAGAGATGGGAGTAATGCATCTACAGGCCAAGGAACATCAAGGATTGCCAGCTTTCACCAGAAGCTAGGAGAAGGGCATGGAACAGGTTCCCCTTCACAGACCTCAGAAGGAATCAATTTGGCCAGCACCTTGATTTCTGGCTTCTGGACTCCAGAACTGTGAGAGAATAAATTTCTGTTGTTTTAAGTCGCCCAGTTTGTGGTACTTTGTTATAGCAGCTCTAAGAAGCTGATACATCTTCCTTATCATCAATCACCTATAAGAGACATCTATGTATTTATATTTTTCCAGAAAATTTCTATGTAAATATCTTTACATAGATATCTTTTTTCCTTCCAGTATACATTGGAAGTATATCATATCTACTCTATATTTGGCTTTATTATCTATTTTTATATTAACATAATTGAAGATTTTTCTATATCAATATATGAAAAGCTACTCTGTTCTTTTGAATGGCTGTGTGCTAAGAAGCCACTGCATGGATTTAATAATATATTTGACTTGTCCTTTACTGATGGTCATTCCAACTCTTTAATTACAAACAATGTTGCAGTGGACATTCTTGGATAAATGCCTTTGTGAACACATTCAAATATGTATACATGATAAATTCCTGGAAGTAGAAATGTCACATCCAAAGATAGGTGCATTTTCAAACATGAGTTTTTGGCAAATTGTCTTCCAAAAAAGTAGTTCTAGTTAACATGTTTATCTACATATGACAGTTACTGTGTCTCACTGAATCTGTATGGGACCACACTTTTGATTTTTTCCCTGTCTTTAACTATGAGTGAGGTTAAGTACGTTTTCATATATTTTGGCTGTTTGTATTTCGTTTCTTTTAAAATTAGCCAATTTTTCTAATGGGCTATTCTTATTTATGTGTAGGAGTTCCTTTTTAAAAATTTATTTCTTAGCCCTATTACATTGCTATGAGGGATATAGTGTAGGTGACAACTATTAAGTATGAATATTTTTGTCTTAAAAGTAGTTTCTGTATGTAGAAAAGACTATTCAGAGATTTGCTTTTGCTTAAAAACTTAGCATTTAATTGATTAAAATTAAAAATCCAAAGCCATACTTCTTACTTAAGCTTTTAAATTCAGTTTACACATTTATTACTCTATTTATAAATCTGGATGGTTTTAGTAACCATTTTTAGGGAAATTTTGAGTGTGTGTAATCACATTTATGCACTTAGTTAACTAAACTCCTCCATATATGGCTGTGTTGGGTCTGTTGCTGCGCGCAGGCTTTCTTTTAGTCCTGTCCAGCAGGGGCTACTCTTCGTTGCTGTGCGCGGGCTTCTTATTGCGGTGGCTTCTCTTGTTGCGGATCACGGGCTCTAGGCACACAGGCTTCAGTAATTGCAGCGCACGGGCTCAGTAGTCGTGGCATGCAAGGCCCTAGAACACGCGGGCTTCAGTAGTTGTGGCACATGGGCTCAGTAGTTGTGGTGCACGGGCTCTAGGGCACAAGCACTTCAGTTGTGGTGCGCGGGCTTAGCTGCTCCGCAGCATGTGGGGTCTTCCCGGACCAGGGATCGAACCCGTGTTCCCTGCATTGGCAGGCGGATTCTTAATCACTGCGCTGCCAGGGAAGTCCTCCTCCATATATTTTTAAACTCATTTTGTAAATTTCATCTGCTTGACTTCCTTTTCAAGTATGTCGATCATCTATCTGAAAAACCTTCCCAAATACTTAATATTTTTAAAAATCTTTAAAAATACCAAGCACATAAAAATAGTGAAGGTTAATCTTCTTTCATATTCCAAAGCTTTTATATATATATTGTATGAGTTAAAATTGCAAGTCTATATCAATTATTTCATTATGCATTTTAAATTGCAATTACTGACCTCATTTCTCATTTTAATATGCCAAGTTCCTTCCAAACATGGATATATCACTTAACCAAAAACATTAATAAGATTGTTTTGATCTTCTTAAACGTTTCTATACTTAATTCTAAGTTTCTCGAGGGTTGAAGGATGCTTAGCTACGAAAGGAATTATGTCATCTAATATCATTTTTGGAGTTGATGTCTCAGCTTGCTTGAGGTGACTTAACAACCAGAAATTTAGGTCAGGACATTCACTGAATTCTGATAGAACATCTGAGGCCTGTTTAAGAGTTCATAACAGGGACTTCATAATTTGAAGTCTGGTATTTTAGTCCTACCTCGTGTTAGCAGAGATCCATGGTCTGTTGAAAGGATTGCTTATCTCTCATCTAATTGATTACCTGAGAAGCTTAGCCACTTTTTTGAGTTTTAAGATAGGAACTGATTTTCATATCTAACTCTACAGTTTGTAAAACTTGGTGGGAGCCTGCATTCTTTATATATACTTTCAAATGTAACTCTTTTATATATTAAAATAATATCAACTGAACCTGTATATTGTCCCATGGCATTCCCTTGCTATTCAGTTGCAACCTCAAAGGACATTCTACTGACAAGAAGAAAGCGGGGCATTGGTTTCGATCCATCTGAATCTCAACTACCTTTGTTTAATTGCTTGTGATTTGATTGAAAGACCTCATACATCTTGATAATATGGTTACCAAATGAAGGTCATATACGTAACATATACACATATTCAAATGTATCCACAAAGGCATTTATCCAAAAATGTCTATGGCAGCATTGTTTATATGAAAAAAATTGGAATCAATCCAAAGGCCCATTAATAGAGGATAGGTTACATAACCTATTAAAAGGCACTTAGAATTTTTCTGCACATTTCAGGACTGAAGATGACATATTATTTGGCTTTAATGCTTTAGTTTCTGGCAAGCTCAGCACCAAACCCTCCTGACTCCTGACTCCATGATTCTTGGATGCAGGAAAACAATCTGAACTGCTGATGCCATAGTACAGAGAAATAAGGGCTGTATTTGGATGGAAATAGTCATCCTGATAATTCATGGCATCATTACTGGTATATTCATCTGATCTACTTTTCCTTAGTGTGATGTTTGTGATGAAAGAATATACAGTATTTGGAAAGTAGTAGATTTGAACATCCTTTCCCCACAATGGGTAATGTTCTAGGACTATAATCACGAGAGTCTGTTTTTCTGTGCATATATTTTAAAAACAGGGACTATTGAGGCACTAGGCACAGCTTTGCTTTCAGAAATTTATGATCAGAAGGAGGAATATTTATCTATTCTGATAAAATTTTATATTATGACGAATAAAATGTTAGAGCCGGAAGAAATTGTAAACTTCCTCTTTGCATGAATAAGGTAGAGCCCAGAGAGCCTAAATGATGTTCTCCATGTTCTATCAGTGAGGGTAGAACTCTTAGTGCTGGGATCCAAGAACCATGGAAGCTGGGTAACGAATAGTCCATTCATTCATTATTATGCCACGCTCAGACTGAGGATGAAGGTAAAGTCCATTTTTCTCTGAACTATAGGTCAGAATCCAACCAATACTGACTTTCATGAATTCCAAACAGGGATATTTGAAAAAAATTCTAGAACCTCTAGCAAAAAGATAAAGAAAAGCAACACATTTCCTTTTTTTTTTTTTTTTCTTATCACTTTGGGAAGTTGGTTTGGATGAGGTAGGGGGTCAGGAGTCAACTGTTGAGAACAGGGATTGGTTGTATTGGTTTGGGGCAGGCAGGCAGGCCAGGGAGCCACATTTCCCAACTTTTTTTATTTTATTAATTTTTTTTTTTTTTTTTTTTTTTGCGGTACGCGGGCCTCTCACTGCTGCGGCCCCTCGCGCTGCGGAGCACAGGCTCCGGACGCGCAGGCTCAGCGGCCATGGCTCACGGGCCCAGCCGCTCCGCGGCATGTGGGATCTTCCCGGACCGGGACACGAACCCGTGTCCCCTGCATCGGCAGGTGGACTCTCAACCACTGCGCCACCAGGGAAGCCCTTCTTAATTAATTTTTATCGGAGTCTAGTTGATTTACAATGTTGTGTTCGTTTCTGCTGTACAGCACAGTGAATCAGTTATACATATACACATATCCACTCTTTTTTAGATTCTGTTCCCATATAGGTCATTACAGAGCATTGAGTAGAGTTCCCTGTGCTATACGGTAGGTCCTTATTTGTTATCTATTTTATATATAATAGTGTGTATATGTGAATCCCAATCTCCCAATTTCCCACCCCCCCACCCCCGCCATCCCCTTTAAACACACACACAATAGAGCTGGGCTTTTAGATACAGGGCAGTAAATAAAGCCCTGAAATGTTATGCAAACTTTTAAATTTAAGTGAGTGTTCTTCGTCTGGATGGAAGATCCACAGTTTAAAAAAGATTCTCAAAGTTCCGTGGAACTAGAACCAGTTAGGCATCGGTAATAATTACCTCCTAGGCACTGTGACTAAAATTCTCTGCTTGGCAAAGAATATGCAAGCAAGAGGTAACCCCTTCTCCGGTGTAACATTTAGTCCACGAGCCACTCAATGCACATTTTCATAAAAAGTAAGGATTTCAACAAAGATAATTATAAATTACTATTTTTACAAGCTAAAAACATGCCAATATGACATAATACGAGACGTGAAAACAGCTGCATTGGAAATTAAATAATTTCTCCCAATGAATTTACCTATCGTTAATGCTTACGTAATCCACATGTCAAGGGGGACGTCTTCTCTTTCAGATTTAAATACAAATGAGGTCCTATACCTTATTTTCTGTTCTTACTGTTCCTCCAATATATCCAGGAATTGGTGGTGCGGCGGGGGGAAAGCTTGTGTTTCCCTTCCTGTCTCATCAACTGAAGCTCCTCTTTTCTCTCTGCTCCAGGCCATTCTAAGGTTGAACAAAGCCTATTACTTTGTAATTTTTGAAAAGCCTTGGTGCACACGTGTGTAACAGATTTTGCTGACGCTTTAGGGCAATGCAGGGGATTTCCATCACAGCGCTACAGATAACTTTAAACTGAGCGTTCACACTGCTGTTCACAAGTAACCCCCAGTCCCCCGCCACTGGGCTTTCTCATGGAGCCCCGCTTCTACAGGCTTTGCAGCCTGCTGTGTTTCTTAGCTCCTTTATCCTTCTCTAATTTTCATCCCTCTTTTCTCTTTTTTCTTACCCCAATCACTGATTAACTGTTAGCTGTTTGTGAAGAGCAGCTTATCTAATCTCTGAAAATCCTGTCATTTTACACACCATGTTTTGGGAGAGGTCTCATTTTTTCTACCCAGAGCAAACTTTCAAGGTATTTTCCTAGGTGAAGATGGTTGATCTCTTTAAGTGACCTACAATTAAAATTACATTTGTATATATAATTTTAATAAGAAATAAAATAAATAATAAAACTATTTTCATTTTTTTCCCCATCATGCTACCCTTAACTTTCCTCTTTATGACCAGGAATTTCTTATTTCTTCTCACCTGGTGTGTATCCAGCTGTACTGTATGGGGTGTCAACGTTTCCTTGCTTTCATCTAATGCTTCCTCTTCCTCAGTTCTCAAAATTTATATTTTTTTTGTGAGAAATAGGGTTGTCTTAAAATCTTTGGGAAGGCTTATATTTATCTCTTCTCTACACTTAGAGTGCCTTTATTTTTTTCCTTTTTCTTAGCATGGTCAGAAAAGTATGGGGGAGAATCCCACTCTCTACATTGCTAAAACTATCCTCCAACCCCGAGATGCTTTTCAATTAAGAGAAAACAGCCAATAAACACACGACTGACTCATTCCATTTACTTTTCCTCTCCCTACACTACCAATACTCAGTTTGCAATGCAGCCTCTTTTATAATTCTAAATCTTTAAAATAAACTTTACTCTTATTTAGGGACTACATCTTTTATTCTCTGACTGTTTAAAAACACATGTTGAACAAAGCATAGCAAACATTTTACACTGAATCGCCTGGTATTCCACTGATATAAGCAGCTAGCGATGTTTTGGAGATGTCCGAGAGGTTGGGATTTCAGATAAGGCCATGTGGATGCTCTTTTGGAGGACTAGAGACACAGAAGATGTAATCAGGAATGAATTAGAAAGCCCTTCTAGGATTTCCAGGTAACAGGATAAGATGCTGCTCTGGAAATGGCAGTGAGAGAACATATGAAGGGGATGGTGTTGGGAAGGGGTTGCCCAGAAGGAGGAAGGTGATCCAGATGAGAGAAGGTGAGAGCCACAGGGTTAGAAGTGGAGCAGTTGGATTAAAGAAGAAGAGATATGAGCTACAGAAAGTACATGTCGTGTTTGGTTAACTGACTGAACACAGAATGCCAAAGACAGTAAGAAGCTGAAGATTTCTCAGTGTCCATACTCAGAATATTTGAAAGATGATTCATGACTTGCTCTGATAGAGATACAGGAAATGGAGGATAAATTGTTAAAGCTTTGTAATATTCAGGGTCAGTTGATATTTCTACACTCATTTTAAGTGCATCACATATGACTGATTTCCTGGGAAAATTTATGTATCCGAAGGAAAAGAGTTTCTAATTAGGATCTGTTTCACTGAGACCATATACATGGCAAAGACCATTCAGGCAATCTGTCATGTGTTCTAAATTATTTGAAAAGCTGTCTACATTAATCAAATTAATTGTGTAGGGCTAGCCTTTGGGTTCTCAGGCTATTTTTAAACATACATACAAAAAGTTTCTACTTGTTCTGTAAAAAGTCTATTTATTACAACATGGTTATGTCTAATGACTTTTTTCCCTTCAAAATCCTGTGTTTAGAACAATCACAGATGGCTTGCAATAAATCATTTCCAATTTCACTCCCTTCTCAGGCAATGTTATCCAAATCTGTGGTTTAAAAAACCATTTATATACCAAGAGCTCCTAAAGTTATTTTCCAGCTCTGACCTCTCTCCTAAACTCCAGACTCAAATACCTGCTGCCTTTTATACATCTCTACTGGGAGGTCTAAGAGGCATTTCAACCTAACAGGACCAGAACTCTTAATTCTCTCCGTTTCTCATTCTTCAACCTGCTTCTTCCTCATTTTTCTCAATTGATGGTGCCAGGATCCACCTGGTTGCTCCAATAAAAATTTACAAAGTCATCCTTGGTTCTTCTTTTTCTTCTCTCACACTCAACATCGACACTGCTAATAAATTGGGTTTACGCTATCTCAAAAAGCTCTTTGTGAATCTTCCCACTCTTCTTCATCTCCTTAGCTGCTACTTTGGACTATCTTTCCTCCCAACATTGAATCCACTACAGACAAGGTAGCCAGAGTAATCTTCAAAAAATTCAAATCAAAGCATGTCTGTCCATCTCTCTCACACTTAGAATGAAAACCTATGTGATCCTGCATCCATCTGCCTCTCCGGCTTTAACTAATCGCTGTCCATTCTCACACGATGGTACAGCTGCACTGGATTGCGTTATGCTTCTTAGAAAGTCCAAGGCTATTCATTCTTTATGGGCGTTCATGTTTATCAACCTGGACTGTCCTCCTTCTAGAGCATCATACGTCTGGATCCTTTTAGTTTCCTAGTTCTTTTCTTAAATCTTGCTTCTTCCGTTTAGTCTTTCCCGATACTCTGTCACAGTCAGAGTCTATCCAGGAAAATGAAACCACTCTTAAGTATTTAAAACAGGAATTTTAACACGCAGTGTTGTTACACATGTGGTGGGAGAGCTGAGAAGCCAAAAAGGAGATGGAAAAATAACCCAGAGCTTGAAAACAACAGAAAGCTACTACCAATTCTGGGTTGGAGAGGCAAAAAGAGGAGGTAGGTTGACTGAAGTCCAGGACCACAGCAGAAGCTAGAAGCACATCAGGCATGACTGGCAAGAGTCAGGGAAGGGATGTAGCCTCTGCTGAAGACACTACCCAAGGCAGGGAGAGAGGGGAAAAACACGTTAACTTCTCCCTTCTTGCAGTGCTCCAATCTCAGTGATTCCATTTGTTAAACCCAGCCATAGGTTAGCTATGTTAATAAGAGCCTGCAGAATGTAACCCGCAAGGTCAGCCCCACTCTGGTACAGAGCAGAGCAGGACATGGAGGAGAAATTAATCTGAGTGGAATCAGATCAAGGATGGGTATATCGGGACGTCCCTGGTGACAGAGTGGTTAAGAATCCACCTGCCAATGCAGGGGACACGGGTTCGAGCCCTGGTCCGGGAAGATCCCACATGCCACAGAGCAACTAAGCCTGTGCGCCACAACTACTGAAGCCCGTGCCCCACAACTACTGAAGCCTGTATGCTTAGATCCCATGCTCTGCAACACAGGAAGCCACCGCAATGAGAAGCCCGCGCACCACAGTGAAGAGTAGGCCCTGCTCGCCGCAACTAGAGAAAGCCCGTGTGCAGCAACGAAGATCCAACGCAGCCAAAAATTAATTAATTTTTTAAAAAAAAGGATAGGTATATCACCCAACTTAAAGTAGCCACCCTTACCCAGACACATCCTAACTTGTTGTTTTTTCATCACGGCACATATCATTCTTGAAAGTTCCTTATTTGTTTATTTTTTATCTGTCTTTCTCTAGTTCACATCCAACACAGCATCTGGCATATTTTATGTGCTCCAAAATGAATACAAAGAGGAGAAATTTTTCTCTGTAAGGTCACAGTAGGAAAGATACGTAAAGAAGTCCTTTAATAATCTTCCAAGTTTGTACACAGTGTAACTAGAACTCCAAGCTGGGTTATTGATTAAATCAGCAGTAGGTGCACATTCCTTACGGATTCTCTACCTTAGCGGGGGAGAGTGGTGCTATATTTTCAGAAGAGACAATTATAATGCTTTTAAAATAAATACCTCTTGATTCAGTCTTAGAGTTTAGCTTTTAGTAACTTTCTTCTGTAAGAAAAACTTTACTGAAATATAACATGCTTTAAAAATATTGTAGAATGCTTTTGGTTACAGATGAATGTTTCTAAAATCAAGAAATGCTAAGAAAGACGTAAGTATGTAAAAATTTCTGAGGGCCTCCTTTTTCTTCAGTTCCCCCAGTTAGTAATAAATACATGTGCCCTTGCTGCTTATAACACCTTCAGCTCAAAGATCTCGGAGCGCTGTAGACACAAAGTTACTATTCTTCTGTTTTTAACTGAGAAACATGAGATTTAGGTACCAAGGAGTTTCTTTCAGCATTATAGCATCACAGCACCAAAGGACCCTTAACGAGATAATCAAATCCACTCCCTTTGCCTCCAAAGTATGCATTGAATTATTGAGCTAAAACAGGATTATATCTAAATCCTCATTTGTTAAGGCTCTTGGGGAAGGAGATTGTAATGACCCCATTTTAATAGCATTGACTGTTCATAAATGTTTCCTGGTATTTATTCTCCATTCTTCACACTACAATTTCAGCCTGTTTTATCTCACTCTTTCCTGACCTCTCATAATGTGCTCAATTTTGTATTGCTTTTTAATTTTTTCATACACAAAAATCTCATCTCTATAACATCATCAATAGGAATTACATTGCTTTACACTGTTTCAGTTTGCCCCAGAGTACAGGTTCAGGGATGTGTCAACTAGCTGATGGGTTGCAGTGGTAGAATCTATCTTGAGTGGAGAAAGTTAGTGATTGAGTGATATCCACATGATATTGGGGCATAAGGAGATATAAGAAGAAGAAAAAGAATCCAACCTTTTTTGAGTACTTGTCATGTGCCAAACACTCTTCTAAATCCTTTTACACATATTAACTTAGTTAATCTTCACAATAACTCTATGGGTGGGCACTATTATCCCATTCTAAAAAAAAAAAAAAAAGGAAAGCTGATGTACAGAAAAATATTAAATGTCCAAGAGCATGCGGTTGATAAGTGGCAGTGCTGACGTTCAAATCCAAGAACCCATGCTCCTAACCACTAAACTACAGCTTCTCTGGGTGAGGGGAAGGGGACTTTAATAGAAAGTGTCCAGGAAATGGCATATGGTGGCTCTGGTTTCAGTTCTCACTACAAGAAGAAGTGACTGTTGCTTGCGACAGCAGACAGAAGACCACTGTTCTCCCAGAGGAAACACAGCTGCCAGGGAGAAGGCACTTACAGACACAGAGTAGAGTGCAGCAAAGTATAGTCAGCATTTAAGGGAAGAAGAACTTTATGAAGAATTTCATCAATAAAGAGTAACCGTGGCATGAATAATGACCTAGACTTAGGAATAAGGATCCTGAAGAAAGAAATGGACATTCCAGCCAGACAACCCAAACCAGACAACACATTGCGCAGATAACTGTGCACACGCAGAAGAGCATCAGACAAGATCAGATCTGTTTCCATAGCCCCTAGTCATGTAGACAAGTCTTATGACTAGTTGCTTAGTAGAACATGTTGATGGTCTTCTTTACATCATTGTTTATAATTAGAAAATTAAAGTGCCTAAAATTCTTATTTGAGAGTGAGGATGTAATCATTTTAGGTAAATTCTTTCATCATCTTACAAAAGTTTCAAGTCAAAGGGTCCTTCTATATATTGCTAGATATGAGTTCCTGGTTGGAAGAGTAGGATGAACGCACACTCTGACACCAGAATTCTTTCATTGTCGACAAGATTTAAGTGCTACGTGCTACAGGTACATAATCTATATGTTAGCATTATCACCTGATGTTATGTTGGAAATGGAAGTTTCAACAGTTTCCCCAGCTGTTAACTAAATACACATGTACATACACATCTATAACCATACATGTATTCACACCCTTATTCCTCCAGTGCACTGCCCTCTCTCATTCCAGTCTCCTCAGTTGATTGTCAAACTCCTTCCCCGGTCCTGCCCCACTATACTGAAAGGATATTAGTTTACAATTTTCCATTATTTTCTGCAGGCCCAAAGTGATGCCAAGTCCTCCACCGCCACGTGCTGCCAGGCTTGTTCTTATTGCTTTGGCCGGGAATGGCTATCCGACTTCTAGATTTATCCAAATCCTGTCACTCTCTAAGCTCCAAATCAAATTCCTCAGATGCTATTCTCCACAAATCCCAATCATTCCCGTCTCTGTCCTCCTTTGGTACCTCCTGTGAATGCCACTTTGATAATCAGTCACATGGCACCCTGCGCATTGCTGCTGTTCATGTGTGGGTGACTTTTCTGACAAATCAGTCATATACTTATTGGGCCTAGGAACTGACTCTTAAACTTCTTGCCCTTACACATCCCCTAGGACAATGGCAGACGTACAGTTGACTCTCAATGCACAATTGTTCGAGATAAAATGAATTGAAAGCACTTAATTGTTCTCCTTCAGACTAACTGAAGTCAATAAGTAAATTATTTTTGAAGGACTTTCACCCCCCTTGTGTCCCAGAAGGACCTGTGGGGCACACTGCATATCAAAAAGAGTCAGAGTTCCCTTTAAATCCACAGCGTGTTCAATGAGATGGATTGAGTATATCGTCTTCTCTCCACATGCTTTTTTAAATCCGGGTAATTTATGCATCTCTAATGTTGGACACAAAAGCATTTCACTGGGAGAGAATTGGAGGGGAAAAGTCTTACTATTATAGAAGCATGCAATTGTTTGAGCATAAACATATTCTTATGATAGTCCTGCAGTTGAATTTTCTCACACAGAGTCGATGCCTGTCATGACAGTTTGAGTCCTCTGTGTCTAGAAACTGGTACAATTCTGTTTTATCAGCATTGGTATTTGGGCAGGCAGCCTGAATAGATTAATGAGAAATGATGAACATAGAATATAAGATTTACCTAGTGGGTTAAACTCAATGATCAGATACCACAGTGATATGCCTTAGCCTCAAACATTCTGATCTGCCTTGAGAACTACAGTACCTGTGAATCCATCAACTATGAAGTTACCTAAAACACTCTTCAACTAATGTGTGCTTTTAGTCTCAATCACCTCCTGATGTGATGACTTTAATAACACTAATAATCCCAGCAGCTAACATTCAGGAAATACAATAGGCCCATAATCGTCTCAGTTAAAATCCTTACAACAACCTTGTGTAGGGGGCACTATTATTACTCTCTTGTTAGTTGTTCTTGGGACTTTATTTTTTCTTTCCCCCATTTTCAGTATTTTGAGTGAACTTTTAGGGGATTACCTCTAACCCTCAACAACAAATTATTTTGTTTGTATTTCTACAGTCATTTCTTCAATCCTTTACGGGCTTCTTAAAAAGGTATGCTAAAAGAAGAATGATGCTAAAATCACATTTACAGAGAGATTCTGTTCGTCTTTGTATGGGGAAAGTATCAGTACTCCTAAAATCATTTTTCATGTGCCCAGCATTGTATTGGCTCCCTCACCCCCAGTTTTATTGAGGTATAATTGACATACAACTTTGTTTTAGTTTAAGGTGTCCAACATAATGATTTGATATATGTACATATTGTGAAACGATCACCCCAATAAGTTTAGTTAACATCTATCACCACACATAGTTACACACTTTTTTTTATCTTGTGGCTTTTTAAACAAGTGAGGGACACACACTGACCAGTGGCCTTAAGGAGCAATGACTACCACAACCTGGGCTAAAAGAAGTGCTCACTAACTATGTATGAAACAGGAAAGAATAAGGCAAAAAAATATATTCTGATTCTTTTGCTCTAGCCCTAAATTATTCATTCACAACCATTCATTCCATAATTGTAACTGAATCCATGAGTCCCTGCCCCTCCATGCTCACATTATTTCCTAACTCAGTGAATGACACACCATCTTTTCAGTTATTCAGACCATAAATCCAGGGGCCTTCCTTGATACCCCTCTCAAATCATTCCATTCCCTCATAAACTGCATTAATCCATGTCACCACCAACTTACTTTTTTTTTTTTTTTGCCGTACGCGGACCTCTCACTGTTGTGGCCTCTCGCGTTGCGGAGCACAGGCTCCGGACGCGCAGGCTCAGCGGCCGTGGCGCACGGGCCCAGGCGCTCTGCGGCATGTGGGATCTTCCCGGACCCGGGCACGAACACGTGTCCCCTGCATCGGCAGGCGGACTCTCAACCACTGTGCCACCAGGGAAGCCCCATGTCACCATCATCTTACCCACACCATCGCGCTAGCTTCCCAGATCGCCCACCTACAATTCCTTTTGCTCCTCCCACCCCACCTCGATGCAATAGGTGGAATAGCTATTTTCAATACAAATCTGATTGCGTTACACTTCCTATTGGCTTAAGGTACTCAGTGGTTTCCCTTTGACCTTAAGATAAAAACAAAATCCCCACCTGGTCTTAGAAAACCTCCTCCCCCCGCTTGCTTAGCTCCCAGTGCCATCTTGCATGGATGACTCCATTCCTCTTTATGACACCCACCCCAGCCCTCCTGTGCCATGCTTCCTCCCTTGCACATGAATTCGCTGGCATAGCCTTCCCTCCCTTCTTTACTCGATGAACAACCTTCAGAAGTTAGTTTCATTAAGGGGTCCTCTTCCTTGACAACTCTGTCATATCCTCCTACAGTCATTCATTTATTCACTTACGCATTCGCTCAAATAATTCAACAAATACCTACTGAGCAACTTCTCTGTGCCAGGCTCTGTGCCCGGGCCTGGGATACAATAGCAAGTGAGGCATGTGTGGTTCCTGATCTCATTGTCCAAAGTGGAAATCAGAGCACAAGTCTGTCTTCTTTCACAGGACTTATTGCAAGCAGAACTTAACGCCTATTTTTATTATTAGATTTATATCTCTTAACCTTCATGCAAGCAAGAATTTTTCCCCACTGTTTTGTTTCTAGAAACCAGCACCCTACCTGAAATATAATGTGAACTCAATTTGAATTAATTTTAGAGATTTAAACCTAAATACATGAAAATGTATCTACCATATACTTATTAAATCTTAAAATATTTATTTTCTTCTTAGTCTTGTCATTTCATGAATTGTGGCGTTATGTTAGTCACATTTTTTTTTTTTTTTTTTTTTTTTTTTTTTGCAGTACGCGGACCTCTCACTGTCGTGGCCTCTCCCGTTGCGGAGCACAGGCTCCGGACGCGCAGGCTCAGCGGCCATGGCTCACGGGCCCAGCCGCTCCGTGGCATGTGGGATCGTCCCGGACCGGGGCACGAACCCATGTCCCCTGCATCGGCAGGCGGACTCCCAACCACTGCACCACCAGGGAAGCCTAGTCACATTTTTATTAACTTATTTTTTGTTAATTTCAGAATATTTATTGCTCACTGATCAATGCTAGCTCATTCCTCTCTATAATTCCTCCAGATATTAAATGATAATACCTGTTTGGGGAAAAAGATCTGAAGTATCTGGGAACATTAATTTTCTATTTTTAAGCTTTATTCAAAGCTTCTTATTCATATCTAAACATTGCGCCCAATTGAGCACTGACTGAAGTTCTAAAACGTATTTTATAATGGCTTTCAAAATCTGAACGTATTAAGCATCCTTGTTACTTCCTTCCCATTTCTTGAAAAAACAGTATTTCTCAATTTAAATTCTAAGGGTTCCATGGTCAAATGCTACTGGCTTAAACAGCAAAACAAATTTCTTGCTGCAGCATTTCATAGAGCCCTTAACCAGTTATTTAACGCTGTGAATTCCTAAGTCCGTGTGTGTGGTGGGGAGAGGGTGAAGGGGTGGGAGAAGTGGAGGGATGGTGGTAGTACATTTTCAGAACACCAGCTTTTTCAAAAACATTTGATAGCTGCACTCCTTTCTCCAAGAGCTCTTGTCCATACATTTTGGGAAATGCTGCTTTTAAATCAGCCTGATTCTAGATGTGTGGGATAAAATGTTGGCAGATCACTATTTTGGTCATCATTAAAAAAATGAACTTTTGCAGTTTTCTCTGGAAGTCAACTGACTCCTGAAAGAATGTGTGTCCAATTCAACCCAGCAAATGGTTATTGAACATCTATTATCTGACCGTCTAGCGCTGGTAGTTTTCTTGACTAAGAAGACTACAGTGACGTGCCTGTCCCTGTGGATGGCGAAGACAAGATCATTGGGACCGAATCACTATGTTCCAGACCTGCTGCAATGCCAACGCACAGCACCCCTGAATGTGTACGTTCTTACTCCTGACGATAAGACAAGGGACACTCAGGTCACACAGTTAGCAGAGAGGAGAGCTGGGAATCAAAGCAGGGCCTCCTTTCTTCCAGGCCTGTCTGTCTCTTCTTCCCTGGCCACAGCATCCTGATTTACGTACAATCTTGTGTGAGAAGTTCACTAAAAATAATGTGAATATTGTATAAATAAGTCCTATGGAAAACATCAGGGCTGTTTTCCTGTTTCCAACAGATGGTATTCTTCCCCTTGCCTAAACTGGGTTTTCGCCCGGAACCCAGGTTGGAGAGTGTGTTTTGGAGAAATATGTAGCTAGCAAACCCTCTGCCTCCACTGCTCTGTCTTCTTTAAGTAAATTGTGAAATTTCCATTAATGCAGAAGTAGAACTACTTCTCAGCAGAAATTCCTAGCTTGTGTTTGTGGTTTAGGTTGGTGGCAGATGTGATTTCCTTCATAAAATCTTAGAACTGGAAGGAAGTGAAAAGATTGTCATAACATCCCACTCAGGCACAACCAGGGCATTTGAAATCTGGAAAGAGTTAGTGATTCGTCCAGAATCACATCAGAAGTAATAATACAAGTAAATATTAATGACGATGCCAGGGTGATTACTCCTGCGTATTGGGAATCTACCTTTATAAGGTCCTTGTTATGTAGTATATATCATCCCTATTTTCTGATAGGGTATCTGAGGATCAGACAGGTTAAGTGACTTATCCAAGGCCCCACAGTTAATAGGTGGTAGAGCCCAGGTTGAAATAGTCAGTCTGACTCCAAGGCTTAGGCCCTTTCCACCATGCTGCTCCCTGCCTCCATTCTGTGGGCTCAAGGTAAGCAACAAGGAGTGATTCAGTCCAATCTCCCTCAACCCCAAATCAAATGGAAAACTGGGGAGCCCAAGGAAGTCTTGAAATCACATCATTTACATGAGGTATGACTGAAGAGAAATGGGCCTGAATTTTTACAAAACGATGGTCATTGATCCAAAGAAGGGCATTTGCTTCACGTACTCATCGTAAGAGGATGTATTATTTCAGCAGTGATGCCACAGCCTGAAACCACTTTGGAATTCCTTTTCATGCAATTATTTTTGTAACCTGCCATATGTTTCTTTGAATAACCTCATTAGTGGTAAAATATTTTCCTTTGAGAACAGATTTAATTTTTCCCGTTATTTCGAATTCAGCTTGGTGAATAAGTGGGGATCAAGTTTGGTGATAATGGTCAATATCATGTAATGAGACCTGTTTTCTTGAGTGACTTGATATACAGGCTCCGAGGGTTTTAATTAAAGTTAAGCTTTGTCCTTTGGATCAACAGTGATGTCAGTGGAATCCAAGACTCTCTCAGATCTGCATGGAATCTGAGAGAGCTTCTAGAACCAGCTTATATGTGTTGTATGAAGATAAAATAATTCAAAACAGCTACATATGAAGAAACAAATCCTTTATTATTCTTTATTTCAAGTGAGTGTAAGATTATGATGATTGTTATAGTCATTTATTTATTTATTTATTTTTGGTAAAATCTGTTCCTTATTTAGAGCTCTTACCTGTCTTTGACGGCCCAGCTGTATCCTACTTGGTTCAAGACAACACCCTACCAAGAAGAACCTCTGAACCATTACAACATTTGCTCTCTTTTCCAATTTCTTAGAATCTAGTCAAATACTACACTGCATTCTTATTTCACCTTTCAGGGTGTCTGCCTTATCTTCCTACAAAGACTATAATATTTTTAAGGAAATAACTCAATTTTTTTTGTTTTGTTTTGTTTTGTTTTGCTTTGCTTTGTCCTGTGGTGGATGCACTATAAAATGAATGTTTTGGGGATGCAGTGCTTCTCTCCATCACTTCCTCATTTTTGTATGTCTGTTCTCTATGAGTACAAACTGAGCTCCTGGAAGATTGTCAGTATTCAATACCTTCTTCCCTTTGACCTTACTCACTCTGATCTCAATTTTCCCTGAAAAGTTCCATTTACCATCATTTCTTTTTTATGTGAGGAAACTGGATTGACTATGGTTATATTCAGTGGTTGACTGAAGTGTAAAGTTGAGCTATTTTCAAGGGTTTTTGGTCAATGTAGGCAGCCTTCATCACTAATTTAGGCCCAATCTTCTAATAGAAAGTTTGTATATTAAGAACTAAAAAAGTTTTCTGGGATAAACAAAATTCCTCTTCTACTGGGTTAAGAGGCAAGCCTTTCTTGAATTTATGGCCTCAGGACTCTCTGCCACAGGTCTGTTTTTGCTGTTTGATAAGACGGAGGTCAAGTCAAAGGTATTTGTTGTAGTGTGTTTATAAAACAGCTACTTTCTGCCCAGCCCTTGCAGATTTTCTCCTTTCTGCGGTACTAGGTTGACTCTTAGCTATAATTGCATTCTGAGAGCCTCAGAACAAAGTAAGGCAGTATGGGTGAGCACCCAAATCTCAGAGTTTAAAATCCATTAGCCCCACGTAGAGGAAGTCAGCGGCGAGAGGGAAAGTGGACTTTTCTGCCAGTGGATAAACCTCCCCTCTGAAAAGGAAGTATGCTTGGTCATAGTAGAACTGGAGAAAAATGCAGAGAGGGTGTCTTTCTACTTTTTCCATTATAGAGAAAAAGTCAATTGAGAGGCCTGGGAAACCACAAAGAATAAAATATTGCTGCCTAATGGAAATAGGCACATTTGGAAATCAGGAAGTCAACCTTCTGCTCCAGCAGTGGTTCAGTGAATGACACTCCAGCATTGGAGGTCCTTTAGGAGAGCAGGGCGGTCTTTAATGTTTGCTAAAGGGAAACTTTCAGAAGAGTCAGTCCAGGGGGGAGAGTCTAGAAAGGTAGGGTGGTGTATTATGGTAAGGGTCTATGATGAAGCTCAGTTTTTAAAAACCCGATGCCTTTGTTTCCTTCCTGGTTCATCATAACATGTGGCATGAGTGTTCACAGAGCATATCCAGCAAGGAATTCCAAAAGCCCAGCACACAGATTTATAAGGGCGGGTCTTTATCAAAGCAGTCTCATTATCTTGTAAAAAGCTGACAGAGAAAAGCCATCTGGAAAGTTAATCTTGAATTGTGTTGTATCAAGCAAACTCAAGGTAATATTCTCAATAAGACTGAAAACAGTCTGAACTAAGGAGTATGACTTAGCAGATTACTCATTTAAGCAAACCAAAACATGAAATCAGAATTGTTCCTAAGAGTTGGGATGGTGAAATGAAGTGACTTCCCATAAAGTACTCTTAAAATACAGATTTCTGCCTCTTACCACCATGTCACCACACCCCCAAACCCCTCCTTCACCCACTCCCACTCTTAAAGACTTTGATTCAATCCTTCTGTACTGAGGAGTCTGTTTTCAACAGCATTTAAACAGCTATGTCTGGGAACCTCTAGTCAAGGCAACTAACGAATCAGGATAATTTCTACCAGTGGGTTTCCAATCTGAACGCATGCTGAATCACCTGGGGCACTTTTAACAATACCAGTGTTGGGGGTTCCTCTCCCAGAGATTCTGATTTAACTTATCTGAAGAGTAAATTTCTTAAAAGCCATTCAGTCAATCCTAATATGTAGCCAGGGTGGTGGACCACTGAATTGAGACAAATCAGACCCCAAACTTCCCATTCTGAGACTTTCTGGCTGACGTTCATTTGACTTGCAAAATAGTTACATCCAATTTTTTGAAATTTCATACTGTATTATTTCTACCCTTGATCAAAAATCCCTAACTATTATAAAGCAGACGTTTGTCTTTTAATATTAAAATTAATTTCGTTTTCATAACTGTTGACCTATCTTAGGATATTACTTGGCTGCAATAGTGGCAGGAGTGGGAGTCTGTGACACAAGACCTTTTTCCCCAAATGTTTAAATTTCTCTTGCAAATCCCCCTCTGCTTTTTTCAGGGAATGCACCTGCCAAAAGATAGAGAAGGTGAGGCCACCTATTCAGGAAAGACAGAAGATCCTGTAAGCCCAAAAGGCTGGCCAGGAATAAGAAGACTGAGCAGGGGTGCCTCAGTTGTCCTAAGAGAAAAGGCAGCAGAGGCTTCTGGAAGCTGCAGTACAATTCTTGCTTGGAGACATCGAGCTGCTCCAAGCCAGGCCCTGCTTCCTGACTCATTTGACTAAAGTCCACTATGCTGCCCCCTAGACTATCCAAGACACCACATGCCAATTAAATCTGCATTTAATTTAATCTGCAATTAAAGTATTTGCATCTTCTGTACTGCATCTGAGTCCTGGAGATCCTGGGTTCTGCCAACGTCATGACTACCCAATCCCTCATCATTCTATTTAACTTATCAGAATTCGTGTTGATAACCTGAAGAGTGTAACCCCCGCCTACACTGCTGGCCAGCGGACTAAGACCCAGCATAGTAAAATGGACATTCTGGACTGTCCCTAGATGGTTATGCCATTCTCTTTACTTTTTATTTGACCTGTCCAGGCCGTGGTAATGACTAGATGGAACCTTGAAAATATTAACCATTACACGGTAAAGTCTTTTTGGTACAGAGTTCTAGGAAAAAACTATTTTAGAGTACAAGAGGGAATTCTGTCAGAAGCTTGTAAAATGCATGTTGTGAATGAAGTAGTTAGAATACACTTCTTTTGACGAACAAAACTTCCAAAAGTGTTTTAGGAAAGGGAGTGTATGGGAAGGGAAAACAATATTCAACCATCCCAAAATAGCTGGTTCATTACTACAGGAAAAAGATAAGACGAAGGCAGATTAGTCACATTTCCTTATTTGTTATTGTACCAAAATTATCCAGTGAATTGCAGTGTCATTTTGCATTACTACTGAGACTTCTTAAATGCATCAAATCACTGAGAATGGAGTACAAGAAAAAGAATTACTTAAATCAAAGCACAAGTTTTTAAAACAGTGAGGGACTCAGGTTAGTAATATGTATTCCTTTTTTTTTTTTTTTGACAACAGTCTAGCCCTGTTCACTCCAGGTGTACAGAGCTGACAATGAAACCAAGTCTTGGCCATCTTAGTTTGCTTCTATTTTCTTTGCTGTTCTCATATTCATACAGATTAGCTTTAAATCTTCTTGGCCTACAAATAGGACCCTCACTTATTAATATATTCATTCAACATATATTTATTAATCCTCTGTCTTGTGCCATGTACCACCCTGTGACTTGTCATCTTGGCTTACTTCACCTCCTGTCACAGGAGTGATTCACGTACAACAGTGATGTTTCCAGCTCTCTTTTTGTTTCTCTATTCGCCTGTAACAATAAAAATAACAATAGCTAATACTATATGGCATTGACCTTGTGCAAGGCACAGTTCCAAGTGCTTTATAGAAGTTAACTTTTTTGATCCTCCTGAGAACCCCATGAAGAAGGCTTCATTTGTATCTCTATTTTCTAGAAGAAAAAGCTGAGGTACAGTTTAGATGTTAAATAATTAAATAATATCTCTGAGTATAGCACAGCTAGTAAGTGGCACAACTTGGTTTTGAACCTGGGCAGTCTAGCACCAGAGGCTGTATTTTTAATCACCATGGAATCTCTGGTTGCATCTACAAAGCCCCCGTTAGTGGCACATCTCTGCTTTGACCTAGCCCTCCATGGAAATGCTTCCACCTGATTCATTCCACTCTGATGCAGAACTCGGAAAGGACATTTGAAACTGAAGACCTGCCTACTGCATACTTTTAGCCTTAGTTACAAAAACAGTTCCCGTAAATATAGAAAAATTTTTTTCTAAGCTAGTAGTTTCTTTCTTTCTTTTTTTTTTTAATAGTGTTAATTAGAACATTTGCTTTCCCCTAAATGGAGGCTGTATTTTCTTCATTAGTAAGATATCATATGTTCTCATCCTCGTTAATTCTAAGATGATTTATTTCTGTCGTGTCAAGTGTTTCTTAAATATGACGTCATTCTGTGTATTGAATTGTTCTTGGCTAATGTTCAGCATAATCATTTATACATTAAAAGAAGTAAAAGTTTTAATTCAAGGTCAAAGCCTTGGGCCCACATTACATTTAGACAGCTCCCTTTGTGGCAGAAGTCATGTTGTTTAGCTCATGATCCAAAGATGGCACGGGGGCCAGTATCGAGTAGCCCATGAGCCATTCGTCATCACCACTCATTTCTTTTCCCGACACTTCCTTGATTTTCCATGGACCTTCTCTTAGATTCACCAAGATTCCTCATCTTCCACTCATGAAATTATACTGATTCACAGTCTCTGTTTTCTGTCTTTTCATGTGAGAGGTTTACTGGGATATAAATGAATGATTGAAAAGTTCTAAATAGAAAAATATATTAAATAGGGAGAAAGTCCTTTTTAATATTTTATAGCAACAAATAGCTTCACAATATTCAGAAATGGTCACATAAGTCATCTATAAAGGGAAAGAAAACAAGAACTTTAGACTTAATGAAGGTCATGTTGATTGCTTTCGTGGTGTGTGTTTTGGTAGAGAATGTATTTGAAGATCGTAGGAATTCCTAAGAACTTGCTGGGAAATAACAGGATGGCAGGAACTCAGATCCCCCATATAGCACCCCTACCCCATTACACACTCACTTCTGGTATGCCATGAGTTGCCAGGAAAACTCTACACACACACACACACACACACACACACACACACTCCACACACCACACCATACACCACATACGTATGCTTCAACTCTTTTCTCCTTTCTCTCTGCAAGGTCCCATATCTCCTTCTCTTTCTAAAGTAAGCAGAGGAATAGGCATATAATTTCAAATGACAGACTTACTGAAGACATCTCTTGATGTGCTAATTTGACAAAATGCCTTCACTTGGAAATACGTTATGGTCCAGACAGGAAATCAGGAGGTGACATTGTAGTCCCAGCTTCAATTCATTGAAGTTGAATAATAGATATAAGATGAATAAAAGATAAGTTGAATAATTCAAAATGAAAAAAATTAATCTGAGAGCTGAGTCATCCAGTTTGTACCCCATTGATCCAATTATCTGGACAAATGCCAAATCCCCATTTTACTTTATGCTGTGAATGCCTTTTTGGTTGGTATGTCTTGTGAAAGTACTTTGTGGTTCCTGGGGGAAAGTCACCCTGTGGTACTATCAGCAGTTTTTCTCCTTCTGACTTGTTAGGATAATAACTTCTGTTTTTACAGTCAACACTTAGAAATTCAGGATAATGTAAAATGCCCTAAGCTTATGACCCAATTTTTATAGAACTATCGTCATTTGAAATATTTTATCTTACCATCCCCATAAACCACTGTCTTAGAAAAGTGAAGCTCTTACAAATGTTGTCTTTGGATTTGGATGGACTGAAATTTGAATCACAGCTCTGCCACCCACTAAGCTGTGTGAACTTAGGTAAGATGTTTTACACTTTGAAGCCTCAATTTTTTCATATGTTCCTCCATTTTAGAGTTTGAGGATAAAATAAGATTATGCATGCAAAGTTGTAGTATAATGGCTGTCTAGAAAATGCTCATAAATATTAGCCATTATTATTGGTTAATTCAAATATTTTGGGGTCGTACTGTTTATTCTAGATTGCCTTTTATATCTAGAAACTCTCCCCAAATTATTTTTGAGGCCTAACGTATTTTATTTGTAAAATATGATGACTCTATCTAAAGAGAATGGAGATTATATTAAACAGATAATCTCCATGTCTGTTTTAAATTCGTATTTTGAACTTTCTTCTCCTCAGTTACAAAGAAATGAGTGAGTAACTGAATGGATTTGCTTGAAACTTACTTTTATCCCTTCTTTAACTATTGATGTTTTATGAAATTGCTAAGTGAAATAGTGCAGGGAAAGAAAAGAAGAGGTAAATGACACAAATAGCAAATTGCATAATTATTTCCTGTATATTTAGATAAGACAGAACATTTCTTCCAAAGTGTTAAAATAAATCCCTGTTTGTTCTAACTGCAACTTTGTGACCTGGTGAAAGGGAGGAATGATTAGTCAGTTTTATGGTGGGGGAAACCGAACATGGAATATCCCAGAGAACCTTGGCCCAATTATTCATTGCTTATTAATGTTGCTTCCTCCGATCACTGAATCATATTATCTATTGGCTGATCCATTCTTTTATTTCGATTAGGCAAATATCTATTGAGCATCTTCTATGTGCCAGGCACTATTCTACATGTTAGGGATAGAGAAGTGAGCAAAGGAGACCAAAACCCCTGCCTTCGGGGAGCTGACAAAATAAGTAATTAAACTGCCTATTATGTTATATGGTGATACATTCTATAAAGCACATTAAAACAGGAAAGCAGGATGGGGAGTAGGGTTACAATTTTAATGAGAGTGGTGATTAGCAAGGTGCTCCCTGATAACATGACATTTGATTCAAGGCTTGAAAGAGATGAGGGAGAGAGTCATACAGGTATCTGGGGGATTTGCCTTCCAAGCAAAGGGAACAGCATGTGCAAAGACTTTCAGTAGAAGGATACATGCAAATTTAGGAACAAAGTCTCCAGGATTGAGTGGACAAAGGAAGGAGTAAAGGAGGCAGGGGGAGTGTCAAGAGTTACAGGGTCTGGCAGGCCATTCCGATGACTTTGGGTGTGAATGAGACTAAGCTGCGAGGGCAGTTGGAGGTTTCTAAACAGAGGAATGGCATGGTCCAACTTCAGTTTTATTAGGATCTCTCTCTCCTGGGTGGAGAATAGACACTGGGGACCGAGGACTGAAGCAGGAAACCAGCTAGGAAGATAGCGGAGTAATCTGCACAAGGCTCTAGCAAAGGAGGTGGTGAGAAGCAGCAAGGGCTGACAGAATTGGCAGAATATACTGGATGAGGTCTGTGAAAGAAAGAGGAAAGCTGAGAATGACTCCCGGGTTTTTGGCCCGAAAAACTGGAAGGGTTGAGTGGACACCATTATCTGAAAAATTCAATGTCTTTGGTCCAGAAATAAAGCTGCAAATTCAATCAATGGTAACATCATTTTATTTGCACTGTACTCATTGGAAACGTGTAAATTTAATTTAAGTAGGGGTTGACATAACATCTACCATTGCTTTTTCTGGAAATAATAGGCGGTCTAAAGAAATAAATCGTATAAACAAGACTCCAGAAAATGCTCTTTGGACAGGAGTCTGTTTCAAAACTTAACAAACAGATTTTTAAGCAAGAATATTCTCCTGCCTCCATCGCAGACTTAAGCAAAGATAATGGACAGTGTGGGTCCCAGGTTTGGGTATTTTTAGAAGTCTCCCTAGATGATTCCACGCGCCCGCCTTCTCCTTCTCCTTGCCACCCCTTCTCTTTAGTCTGGTGAGAACTACTGTAGCAACTTGGAAAGGGTTTGTACATTATAAACCATATATTAGTTATGTTTTTGCATTCCTTAACGTGGGTTCCTTCAGGAGCTCTATCTGCATTTTGGAATTACAGTGCTCCAAGAATCTTTGAAATCATCTTAGTACCATCCTAGACTTAATGTTGTATGCTGAGGCTGAGAGATTGATGAATGTTTCCTGGAACTCTATGCTAAGACACATTCTGAGGCTGCTTCTGGGCCTAATAGAAAGTTAACTGAGACAGATTAGTAAAATTGGCCATGGGAGAAGGATGGAAAGTTACTCTGCACATACCACGTATCTGCCATCCTGCCTTGGCCCAATCTCTCATTTCAGGGAACTTTGCCTGAGGCCCAGAGACTGTTAGGGGTCCCAGTGCCCGGTCCAGCACAGTTCACGTGCTAGGCCATCTGTGTTACCCTAGAAAAGAAGTACCCGCATGCACACACATGCACCTACATCTCTAAGAACCTAAACGTTGAGACTCTAGAGCCTGCAATCCAGACTTTTCACTGATCTAGACAGATCTGAATCACTGAATTTTTATTGTATATGAAGGGCAATTTCCTTGAAAGAGACGTTCTGTTGTTTACATTTGTTTCTTCCTTTCATTTTATTTTATTTTTAAAAATTTTATGATTTGGCATGAAGTGGAAACAATGAAATAAAAACAATATCTTACAAACTACAGTGGATTTACAACTAACGCTATGATCCACAAAACCAGGCATAAAGAATTTGTTCTTTCTGTCTCCCGGGCCATGGAATGTAAAGGAAATGGCTGAAGAGCAGCTGCAAACAATTACTAAGCATTTTCAATGGTCTTGCGAAATGCCCTGAATTCAGAGCATCCCTTCGGAAGCCCGGATTGCACTCCTCTGAAGCAGTGCCCCGCCATTGGCTAAATCCATATTCTGCCCCTCCTTGGCAGGGTTTCCTCATCAGACTTTACGGAGGCTCTGTCTCCTGACACCCTGAAATAAAGAGCCCCTCTCTCTTTCTCTTCTTGAACTCCCTCTCCTTGCCTTGCCTTCATTCTGTCTTCCAGAATGTATTTCTTATGATTCCTCTAGTCTCAGCACATCACAATTGCAGACACTGGCTGCTGGAGAGACACAATCCACCCTGCACACGCAGGAGGAAATTTTCCTTTCGTCCTGTCCAACACAAGTGAGCTAATCATGAAAGACTGCCCGCATGAACTTTCTTATTATTGCACTGGGGATTCCTGAGTTTTAGTCAACTAGAAAAGAGACTTTTCTGAAGAAACTTAACTCCTTAGACTGACATGTGAAATCCACAACATAAAACGCAACTAGAATGTGCATGGTAAACTGTGGTTACCACAGCCAACTTTCACTTGTGTCCAGAGAGAGAATACACTGTGGGTGATTGGTAGGAAGGGTAGCTGAAAGAAATTTCAGTAACTTAAACGAAGAGCTGGATGGGAAGACTGGATGTACTGATAGCATTTCAGCCCTGTTTACAACCATCACACCAGGCTCTTGATTACACAGTGGCCTCAACTGACATCATAGAGACCGAGAATGTCAGCAATTATGGACTCACCTGGTCTTTTGTTAACAATTTACCTCTCTGTTGTGGCCACAGTGAAAGAATAACTTTGCACTGCAGTTATTCAACCCAACTAGGTCAGGATACGGATGACCAGAAAACTGGCAGAGGCTTTAGAAAAGACACTTTGATCTCTCTTTTTCTATATTTAAAAGGAGTAAATAATTGGATGAAATAGAAACAGTTTTCTGACTACCACACACTCAGGTGTTCTACATGTAGGAAATAGGAAGAAAGGGCTGACTCTGTGCACTCGTCCATCTGGCAGGATGTGGTAACTGTGTCCCCTGTCCTGGGTCACAGCATGAGGTGCAGGGGGAGGAAACGAGCAGAACAGCTCCCTTTACGGGCCTCCTCGCCACCTCTCTGCCCGCACATCTTGCCCCCTTGGCATAGATGTTCTTAACCAACTTCAGGCATAGGCTCAAGGGGAGGGGAGCAGAGACAGCAAAGCTGTAGAATCCTTGTCACTTCAACACTGGGTGGTCTCAGATCTCAGGGTGAAACCACGTTAAGGAAAACGATTCTCTTGGTGAGTCCAGAGCAAAATAACATGTTCTAATGGTCTGTCCTCAAGTATGGAAAATATTCCTGAGAACGTCACATACGAAGCTTGAGCAAAAGAATGTTTGCTGGTGAGGTGTCAAAGTTGAACTTCGGGACGCAATTGAGAAAGCGTAACAAAGGTGTTTAAATCGTGTAACAAAAAACATATAGTCTAGATTTAGGATTAGAAAGAAAGTATTCCCATAACTTTGGATAAATTATTAGGAAACATTTTAAATTGCAGCCATCTGAAGCAAAGTTTTAGTAGCTGTTTTTTCCCTTTTTCTGCCCCTGCTCCCATATTTTTAGTAAAGAAACGATGTTTTGTCCACACGTGGTGTTACTGTCCACGGGGCCACATGACGGGATCATCACCTGCATGTGCTGGGCGATCAACGGTCTGCATAGCATGACAAATCCATTCTCAAATAAGGAGTTTTGATAATGAATGACCTCTGTGTTTATTTTTTTTTTGAGCAGTTCACATTAAAATATTTTTAATTTAATAGGCAAACTTTGTAAAGAGAAAATAAACATCCACCCTATGGTTGTAGATGTTACAAAGATTGGCAGGAAGTGAACCAAAAAACTAATTGGAGAACTATAAGAAGTCCTACAACTGCTGAGATTTACAGGGACCCGGCCAAAAACTGGGACTTTTAAGCTCAAGTAGCTAAGGCTGAGGATACCGCATTATTACTGAAAGAAACTGAAATCATATATATATATATGAAGTCATATATATCTTGTCCATTTCCATATTCTGTGGAGATAGATTAAACAGGAGCACAGAGGAATTAGGTAAACTAGTCGACATAATAGATTGTTGATGAAAAATTTAAAAGAACTAACAAACTAGGGATGTATGTAAGTGTTCGGATGGGTGAATCATATGCAGGAATTGAAGAGAGTGAGCGCTTCACTCTTTAGAGACCCATTCAGTTGATTCTCTGGCATTGTTACTGGCTACACAGACTTTTTCAGAGAAGTTACTCATTACGTTAATATTTATAACTTGTTTAACCATTTCAACCAAGTACAGTTTTACATGTAGAGCCAGTTTAGATCTCTGAATTCCTTCCCAAAGAAAATAAAAGTAAAATTTTTAAAAAGGAATGTTTTTGGCTCATAGTTTGCCTTGTTCTGGGAAATGAATACGCTCCTAATCGTAGAAGTTAGTTTCCTAATTTTGGAATCTTCCTACATCACACTTTGACCCCCAAATGTCTGTCATTTCCACTCCAACCAAGCATTTGATTCTTCAGTAGAGATTCTAATTTTCAGACATCAATCTGCTAGTCTTTTTAAAAAGTTTCTCTCTTTTAAACTTTAAATTCTGCAACTGTGAAATATAATGTATATTCAGAAAAACAAAATCTAAAACTAGGGTTTAACAAAGTGGTTATGAAGAGAATATCCACACCACTATCACCCAGAACAGAAATACAAAGCATAACCCACCTGAAACTGCTTCCCTCTGCTCTTTCCTCATCATAACATCCTCTCTCCTTCACTATAATAACTTTTATGATATTACTTTCCTTGGTTTTCTTTGTAGTTTTACTACCACTATACACATGCTTAATTAATATAGTCTTATTCATCCTATGTTTGAACTTTACGTCAAGGGAAACATACTATAGATATTCATTTACTCAATATTGTGATTTATTCATGCTGGTTAGCTAGAGCCTTTTCATTTGCTTTGCAGTATAGTATTCCAGTGTATAAAGACAACCCATGCTACTGTTGGTTAATGTTTGTGTTGTTTCCAGACTGGGGCTATTATGAGCATGCTATGAGCATTCTTGTTTATGTGCCTTGGAGAAAACGTCCCGCATTTCTGGGTCATGGTGCTATATCACAGGCTTCAACTTCACCATATGATGTAGAACTGTTTTCCAGAGTCACACAAATTTATCTTCCCACCTACGGTGCATGAACATTTCTCTTTCTCCATACCCTCACCATCACTTGAACTCGTGACACTTTTTCACTTTGCTCATCTATGTATTCCTCATCATGGTTTTAATTTGCATTTTCCTGGTTATCAAAGATGAGCATCTTTTCATATGTTTATTGCTGATGTAGTTGCCCCTCTTCTGTGATATGACTCTTCAAGTCTTGACCATTTTTCTGTAAGCTTGTCCTTTTTCCCTTATTGATTTGTAGGTCTTTACATACTTTGAAATCTAGTGCTTTGTCGCAGTTTTTATATATATTATAAAATTATATATATATATATATATATATACACACACACACACATTGTATATATATAAAATCTCCCACAATGTACTAGAATATATTCTATTTTATTCATATATATATATATATATATATATATATATAATCTCCAATCTTTTCTTCAGTGAGCTTTAAGAATAGAGGGTGGGCTGTGTGCTAATATAATGATTGATATGGATTTAGAAGACAAAAGAGTGTTAAGATTGACACTGGCTTGATGTTAATATTGTACTGCCTTCTTATTTACTATTATACTATCAAATTCAGAGTGTATGAAATCATTAGCAGAATAGGATCCTGCAGCAAAAGAACAAAAGAAGACTCTAGACCTAGAAAGGATCCTAAAGGTAATTATTCATAATCCCATCAAAAAATTCATGTTGCTGATTTAAAAATGCGGCTCAGTCATGGCTCATGAAGTGCCCGAGAACTCAAAGCAGTGAATCCTAGGTCTTGACTCCTCCTCCAGTGCTCTTAAGAGTTGTTAAGTGTTAGGAAGAAATCTTCCTCCCACTATTCCAGTTAGCATAAGTCTCCTTTTTGGGGCTTGCTCCCTAAAAACTGTTTTTAATATTAAACCAAAAGAAATCAGAGTCTTAAGGAGATGGCAGCAAATTTAGTTGTTTTGTTACTTCTTCTTTAAAACAGGAAATACTTGGGGAGAAAATGTCCCTTATTTATTTCCTACAGAACGCTGGCTTTCCAAGCTTTCCGATCAGGCTTCCTGCCTAGAGGGCTGGGGATCTTAATTCCAGAAATCTGCACTGTCGCTCAGATCCAGAATCCATCTGTGGTCTACGGCTGCTGGGAGGCCCAGTGCCCCTGACCTATACAAGCATCGTCCCTTCTTGATTCCCAAGGCTCCAGGCAGTGTGTTTATTCAGGACTTCGGCATGTATGTCTGCTTGGCACACTTAGTCCAATGGAATCTTTAATGGCCACTCTGACTGTTCAGTGCCAATTTCAAAGCTGGGCCTCAAAGGAAAGAAATAGGGAAATAGGACTAGAACTTGGTAGGGAGGAAGACAGCTTAGAGAAATGGCAATTAAAAATCTGTTGTTTCATGTTCTGCTTTCAGGAGTTATTCTGTTTTCTTGATGGCATTAATAGAAGCATTTGTTGGCTTGTGCTTGAGTCTTTATAAACTGTATTTTATATGACTCTAAAAATGAAATAGAGCAAAAAAACTAATTTTAAACTTGCTGTATCTCCCCAGAGCAGAAAAAGGCTATGGCAGTGTATAAGTGAAGCCCAAACTGACCATGACAAAATGATAGAGCAGTGTCATTTTAAAAAGGAAGCTCACTATGGGGATATAAAAATAGACATAAACCGGCAGTTCTCTACGTGTGGTCTGATGACCACTGGTGGCCCTTATGGATCCTCCAGGTGGCCGTTGGGCTGGTCTCTTATAATTTTAGTATTTAAATACAACTACCTTAATACTTTCTCTGTAGTCTAGAATAAATCAGTTTATAGCCCTTATCACTGTCTCTTTAAAAACAGCATCTCTCAGTCATTTTGGTCAGGATATGTGGTCTCTGATGCCCTGTGCCATATGGAAATGGTCTGTGGGCCAGAAATATATAAGATGCCCTGGAATCACATAGATAGACCCTTTAAATAAGCTAACATTTATTGCATGCCCAATATGTGAGAGGAATTGCACCAGGTAGTCCTAAAAAAGGATTTACTGCCCCCAACTACTTATTGCTCTATCCTAGCTTATGATGGAAGGGAATGAGTTCTAGAAGGGTTAGGAGTGTAGACTTTAATTCTTTTATAATCTTCTGAGTGTTCACATTTCTTCCAGAAAATGGGCATCTATCCACTTACAAAAATCTTTAAAAAATATAATGTTATCTAAAATTGATCGAGTGATTAGCCAGTGACAGGCACTAGTCTAAAGCCTTACGTATATTAACTAATTTATTCTAAGTTTAAAAATGCTAAGTTTGGTGTATTATTTTCCCCATTTTATAGCTATGGAAACTGAGGTACATGGACATTTCTTATGGTCACACAATTAGTAAGTGATGGAGTCAGAGTTTAATCTCAAAAGTCTAACTCTAGATTCTCACACTCATCTGAAATTTTGTACTGACTTGATTCCCAAGGATTTTATATTTTGGGGAAAAATCAGCAACAGAGAAATTCAAGAAATAACAACAAATATAGAAGTCTACCATAATCAGCATTGGGTTCAGGGATGTTTGTGCAGACTCTAGCTGGTAATAGAGAACCGTTGATTATACACTCTTACGGCCCATTTGGATAAAAGACTATGTATCCAAAAGCTTACATCAAAATCTCACCCTGACCTGGTTACATCAAAATGTCTTACTTGGGGGAGCACACTGCTAGGGTTCCATTTAGCAGCCTGCAGCTAAGTGGCATTTTAGTACCTCTGGGAGGCCCTGGGTTCATGTCATGAGCACAGGAAGCAGTGAGTAGTGGGTGTAGCAAAAGTGTGGGCAGAACCCCTGAGAAAACAGGCAGCCACACCCATAGAAGGCTGGCCAGTCCAGGGCTGCCCCTGAGTCGAAGGTCCATGAACAGCGAGGCCTCCATCAAGCACCGAGGCTGCACCAGGGGAGGCTGCTGCAGGTACAGAGGTTATCATGGAGGTTGCTTGTTCCTTGGGGCTCTCCTCTCTTCCCACCACTTCTCAGGTGGCAGGGAACACACATAGGTCAGTCCTCTAGCTTAATATCTGAGAAAGGGTATTTAAGAGCAACCTAGGAACCCAGGAGCATGTACGCACGCAGTTTGGAGAAATTCCCTAATGCACCTTTTCTTATTCATATATGAGTAACAGGACAAAACATCATGGGGCCCATTAAAAGCTTTCATAAGATGGAAGAAGAGATTTAACTAAAGGTGTTGTGGGAACCACAAGCATTTGCAGAAATGAGAAATAATTTTACAAGTACCTGCTTTGATTCTTAATAAAAATCAAGAGCCTATGGACTTGTGAACTAAGTATGAGGTGATATGACAGCAGACTGGGATTTCAAAACAAAACACAACAAAACTTTTCTGGCTGGGAGACAAGCAGAAATAAATAGGAAACTGTAAAGGGGATAGAGAAAGAATAAGAGAAAACCAAACTAGGATAACAGGATTACATTTACATTAGAAGAAGAACTGGCACAATGCAAACTGTAGGAGATAAATGGAGTGAGTAGGAAGACACAGATGAAAATGTGTTCCAGAATCAGAAGGGACAAACACACAAAAATGATTTCAGAAGACATTCGATATAAAAGGCATAGAAGGAATCTCCAAATATGAATAACATATGTCCCAAAGGAAGAGATCAGAATAAATAAGAGGGAAGGAACAACAACAAATATAATAGAAGAAAAATGTGCTGAAGACAAATCTGATCCGGTAGGTTGAGTGTCTTATCCCATCTCTGGTAAAATCAGTTTAAACACCAACACTTTAAAGGGCTTCTGCTGCGCAGGACATATCCCCCTCCTTGAATTCTTCTTAATGTAGAAGGACCTCTTAGTAGGATTAAGGGAGTGGAAATCAGATAAAAATAGAAAGATAGATGTGAGCTCTCAGACATGGCTTGTGCTCCAAGATACTAAAGAGGGATATAATTAACATATAAAATAGATGGAACCTCATGTGCTTGTGGGTATATTAATAATCTAAGCACAAAAGTTAATTAAATCTTCCATTTAGCTAAGAGCACAGGCCACACACTCAGAAGGCTGGAGCACGTAGTCTGAGCCCACCGCCAATTCAATGCGCACCTACACATTTCATTTATCCTCTCTTACCCCACTTTCCTCCCCTGTGAACCCACTGCAAGATAGCGTTATAAGTAGGTGAACAAAACCACACACATAAAACTTTCCCATAAATGTGATGTTACTAGGAGCACAGGGACCGCTATGTCAAACCTGGTGACTGGACTGCATCTCTCAAGGTGAAGGAGCCATACCAGGTGATTCTCTAAGAAGAATGTAAGTTGAAAAGCAAGATCTCCGATTTGTGGATAAAAACATCTCCACTTGTTAAGAAAGACATGTACACTCACCTAAGCAACTGCATTTCTCCAGTTCCCGGACACATCAGATAAAAACCATTAAACATACATCAATCATGTGAAATAATAGAAAGAGTTACAATAGTGGAAAGTTATTACAAGATCCACGTCTCTTGCTTTGAAAATAAGCTTGTCAGCTTTGCTTCATCATTTATTTTCCATAATGTTTCCACTTTGCTTGATCAGTGTTCATATACCAGCAGGAGACTTCTATCTCAGAATAAATAATATGTGCCTCAAGATATTCTCTTCCCTGTACTTTCGAATTTTATACTTATTATAAGAGCACCTCACAGCAAAACTCAATACGAGAACAGAGAAATAATGTTATAGAGAATGTGTCTTTAGGCTGTACTCAAATGTTTTCCAGAACATTTCTAGAAGGGTTCCATAGAAACACAGCTGCAGGAAGAGGTAGGCATGCTATTGTCTTTCTGGGTTCCAGCACTACTGACTCTGGTACAAGGGAGTTTATTATTAGAACCTCATGTTTTCATGGATATATTAGTATTTCCAAAGAGCTTTGGCTGCTGGGGCCATGACAGAGGGAGGGTAACGGTTGTCCAATCCCTGAGTGTAACCCTGCTGATCAGGGCCACCACTAGGGCAAGGCCATGGAGTCACTTGCTTTGGGAACAGAATGTACAGAGTGCCAAAAACCTCAGTCATCAAGATAAATAATATTTGAATGCAACATTTTGAAAAAGAAAATAAGTGCAAAAAAATCCACAGTGAACAAAATCCGGAGGGAATCACTGTATCAAAATTTCAAATGAAGACAAGATCAGAACATCATTTATGGAGCTGAAATCAGATTACAGTGAGCACAAGGACTGTCTTAAAGAGGGGGTAAAATGAGGAAAGGACAGATCAAGGAAAATGTACTGAAGAGGGCAGGAAAACACTTCTGACTGAGCGATGGTGAAGGGGTTTTAAGACTGATTACTGGCACGCTCATCTCAGGAATGTTTTTTTTATCCCTGGCTAGAGAGAGCCACGGCCCAGTTACCAACAAAACGCTTGCAAAGCCTAGAATTTAAGCGGAGGTGTAGGGGGCACCAGGCTTCCTCTGCCTTCGACGCAATTTATACAGATTCATTTGGAAGCAGCAATGTGCTCTTGTGTTTGAGGGACTGGGGTGGATATTTAAGTGGATGTTAACCCAAGAGGATAAACGTTTATTCTAAAAGAAGAAACCACCCTTAGCCACACTTTTTTCAATCCTTGATACACAGACGCTGGCCAGCGAGCGTGGGTGGAGCAATGTTCTTCTCCAGAGGGGACAGTGAGCTCCTCTGGGGGTAACTCTGCTGCCCTCGCGCATGGTTGCTGGCTGCACCGCAGGCTATTTGGATAATGTATGCGTGGCGCACTGCCACAGCCCAGCAGGTCAACCGCCCGGTCATAGAGGGGGAGCCATTCTCCCACCCACTGCCAACCTAAAACAGTTATGGTTGTTCGGGGTACTGATTCCATCCCTTTCCCTCAGCAAAGAGGAGGGAGGTGGAGAGGAATATGATTAGTAAAAAAAAAAAAAATACATCTCAAGCTGAGAAGTGAATAGATGATTCAACAGTCTTCCACATTCTTTCTACTGCCTTGCTCAAAGTAAATGGCAGGGATTTATTTTTCTTCTTCTGTTAAATTCAAGTGTGGGTTACATGGCTTTCTGGGTGGGCAGTTTATTCTTTGGTCCACTTTCAGCTTTAGTTCATATCTTAGTACTGGAATACATATGTGTGCTCCTAAATTAACATCGATTCTAAGTATCTGCCCAGACCGAAAGGTTTAGGATCAAACTCGGGGGCAAGAGCCACCGTGATATGCAAACCACTATTCCAGCAGGTGAAGGATGAATGGTAGAATTTGAAACTTGTTCCTGGGGCCTTAGCCAGAGGGAAGTCTGTGATGGCCTTCCATGCACTAGAAGCACGCCCCTGCCACACTACCTCCAAGTATCAGATGAGGCAGCAAACTTGAACATGCACAGAGTCACTGAAGCTCAGTTTATCATTCTTTCTTTTCTATCAGCATGATGAAATAGACCCGTAAGAATTGAACAACTCTCTAAAGTAGATTGGGAAAAAGAATGTTTATAATCTTAGGTTAGGAAGGGCTTATAGCTACTGTTCCTCACTCTGTATATGGAATGCTTCTCTTCAAAGAAGTTTCCCTGCCATAGTTGATGCCACATGAAAGATGCCATATTTCACATGGCATTTTTATATTGCCTTGTATTGCAATTACCTGTGAATATGTCATCTATTCACATACATGTATATGAATTTCTGAAGGGAATCACTGTATCCTATTCATCCTGGAATTCCTGGAATTCCTTGCATAGTGCCTTGAATATACTAAGTGTTTACTAAGTGTGTTAAATGAATGAATGAATAAAACTATAAAAGTTTCATAAATTCAAGTTGGTCACCATGCCATTAGGCAAATATATTTTTAAAAACTTGGGGCCTGTAGCTTGTAATACTCCCCCAATTGATCTACATACTCAATATAATCCCTATCAAAATCCTGGATAGCTTTTGCAGAAATCAACAAAGTGGTCATAAAATTCATATGGAAAGGAACTGGATGGCTAAAATAATCTTGAAAAGGAATCAATTTAAGGGACTCACACTTCCTAATTTCCTAAACTTACTGCAAGTTTACATCAGTCAGGACTGTGCAACACTGGCAAAAAGATTGACATACAGGTCAATGGAATAGAATTGATAATCCAGAAATAAACCACAGGCAACTGATTTTTGACAAAAGTAGCAGACAATTCAATGGAGGAAAGAAGAGTCTTTTCAACAAATGGAGTTGGGACAGTTGGATACTCACTTGTAAAAGAATGAAGCTGGACTCCTACCTCACACCATACACAAAATTACAAAATGGATCAATGACCTAAATGTGAGACTAAAACCATAAAGAAAATATAGACTAAATCTTTTTGACCTTGGATTAGGCAATGGTTTCTTAGATAGGATACAAAAAACATAAGCAACAAAAGAAAACGATAAATTAGACTTCTTCAAGATTAAAAACTTTTGTGCGCTACCATGAAGAAAGTGAAAAGACAACCCACAGAATGGCTTTTCAAATCTTCTAACAAAGAAATGAATCTTGAAGCAAAATACCTCTTTCTAACTAGAACAGAAGTATTTTAGCAGTGATACAGTTCAGATTTGGTGACTGTGGGAACATAGGTGCTTTCATTCCCTGCTGCCTTTTAAAAGAATGCTTTGGCAGTACCTATCAAAACAAAACTCTAATGTTCCTTGCTTTTTATTCAGAAAGTCTACCTCTATGAATCTACTTTACCAAAATGCTCACAAAAATACACAACAATTAATGTACAAGGATGGCTATAGGTGGATCGTTTATGGTAGCAAATATGGAAAAAACCAAGGCCTTTCAAGGGGGAGAGGCTTAGTAAATCATGGTAGAGTCTTCATTTATACGATGGCTGTTATCCCATTTCCACAGGAATGAAGTAAATCTGTATAAACTGACGTGCAAACTTGTGCACAATAAATACAGTGAAAAAAATTCATGATACATGACAATATGTACAGTCACTTATTTCATAATAAACATAAAACAAAGCTATTGTGTCCATTTTTTTCTGAAAAGACACCTAAATATTATTAATTAAACAAATACCTGCTGTAATTTATCTTGGCTTATGCTGTAGATCAGTGCTCACATGAGAAGCAGCTTAATTCCAAATAAAAATACATAGAATTCAAATATTTGCCCTTTTCATGTTCAATGTGGAGTAATATTGCAAACGGCTCTTGTTTATTTTATTTAAGATGTCTTCAAGTATATACTCAAAATTTGGTGACTATTCACTGAGCCAATTTCACGTGATATAGTAAAAGACCGAAAGGCAGAAATATGATTCAAATTTAAAGACATGCACATATAAAAGCCTGGAAATATTTACACCAAACAATTTTCAGTGGCAACGTCTTAGATAGAGTATGGATAGAAAAACAAGAAGAAATGAACAGGGCGGGGGGCATATTTCACCTTTTATTCTCTCCTCTTCTACATATATTTGAATTTAATACTGGCATTTAATACTATGCTTTCATAATTAAAAAATAAAGAAAAAGTGAACTAAATTATACATAAATTAAAATTACTAAAGGATTAAAATGCAACTACATTTGGAAGATAACTTTTTTTTTTAAATAGTATAGTTTGCTTTTTTTTCTTTTAATTTACCCTTTTTTTTTTTTTTTCTCTATTCCTGGAGCAGTAAAAAACTGTCCACTTCCTTGAGTCCAGTTTTTCTATCTATAGATTTGTCTCTTCCTAGTTAAGTAGTATTGAGACAGACTAGCTTAAACTTACCCTATTTAAAAGCCCCAGCATTTTGCAGTCTCTAATATGCCTTGCATTCTGTCTCTCTACCAGGATAAGGTCTCATTTGTGTTCAACTGTTAATATTCACTCTTTGTTATTCTGTTGGTCGGCCTGACTTTGTTTAAGATTGCATGAAAAGATCTGCCAAATGGCTTGACCCATTATTAAGAATCTAGAGTGTTCCAAGTTTTGAGACTTGCACCAAGTGTTTTCAGTATCACTTACTGTTTTATGTGTATGCTTGTCAAAAGCAATTTCTCCTGATTCAGCAAAATTCAATGCTTTCTAACAAATGATCGGGAGGGTAAACAACTCATTTACATGGGGAGGTTTATATTTTCAGAAATGCCTCAAGGGAACCTTTCCAAGAGGCCAGAAAGGAATTCAGCGAAAAAGAAACAGCAGGAGGATCCTGTATTTCTCTGCAATTCAGCAGTACTGGTTGCCAATACCAACATCATAACATTTCAGAGCTCAATTTTCCATATTTTGAAACTTCATACAGAGATTCCATCAAGCAAGTCAATCTGCTATCAAACTCGACTTTGTCTGTTAGTTGCTGAACTTTCTACTTCATGGCTCCTGAGCTAAGCTGCAAAAGTTTTACATCCTGAGAATAAATCAGAAATGATGGGGACTTGTATTATTAACTCAATGATTCTCAGACTTTAGCTTGCAGCAGAATTGCCTGGAGGGTCTGTTAAAATGCGGATTTCTGGGCTCAGCCACAGAGCTACTGATTCAGTGAGTTTGGGAGAGAGCTTGAGAATTTGTATTACTAGCAAGTCTGTAGGTGATGCTGCTGTGATTCTGGGCACCATGCTTTGAGAACTGCCATAGTAACTCTTTAGGCTACTAGGGCCTCAATAACTAGGTATGTTAGCTCACTAAAAGGTATCCTTCTGGCTTTCAAATTTTAAGGAACCCAGATATTAGTGACATGGTCTCTGAATCTGGTTATTCTAAGAGGAGAAGAGGATGGTACATGTGGCTACAGATTTTCTAAAAGAACTCATCTGCGAGCTGGTGAAAATGATTCATCAGTGTGAAGATCAGATTGTCTTTTACAAGGGTGCTGATTATTTCAATGTAAACAACTTCGCTGACCTTTGTTTGACACTGTTGAACTAACTGGGGGAAGTGGAGACTCTGGGCTTAAAGGTAGGTACGGTGCTTTAAGATTTCATAATTTTAACATTCCAAAATAATGGCCTCTAACCCTGTGCCAGTCCTTGCTGGAATTATGCATAGCCCCCAGGGACAGAATATTGAGGAGTGACAGATGCTTCTAAGTTACTTCATTAGGCTTCTGATCACATAGTTTTTTTAGTCTTTAAAGCAAAATCTATGTAGTTCTGCTGTGTCATTCAGCAAAATCACCATACTTGGGATTGGTTTCTTCTGGTGTGGAAACTCTGCTAGCTAATTAATAATTCTATTATTAATTAAAAGTGAAATCTATTAGTATTACAGCATAAACTGGATCTGTGCCAGGAAAACTGGGACCACATAAATATCCAACTGAATCAGCAAATCCAGTGTTCCCAGATGCAGTGTTAATTGTTTTATATATACTTCAATGTTTTCTTTTTACTGTGTTCTACTGAAATGGGCAGAACTTTCATTTGACCACCAGTTTAGTCAAATTGATTTTCAACTGAATCATACTCATTGGCACAGTTTTCCAGAAAGCTGAGGTTTGCCTTATGAGAAGCCAAAGGCAACTCCAATTTTTGTTTGAACCATCACTTAGAGTGGGAGGAGGCTGTATGAGCCTTCACTCCACACACACTTAGAATGCAAGAGGACTACGAACTCATCTTCACTGGGAATTTGGGGGAATTATAAAATTGGAGCACATTATTAAATTAATAATGATATTTAGTATTTATAGATTTTTCACCATTTAAGCATTCCTATAAAAGTGCAATTATCATTTCCATTTTACAATTAAGAAAGATGAAACATAAAGGGGTAAAGGGGTTTCCTTAGGCCCTAAAACAGCTACCTTGTAATACAGAGGGGGCAGCATGGGGAGACTGCTGGGACTGGAGTTGAGGTTCCCTCACTCCTACTTTATAGTTAATGATATGAAGGAGAGAATGGACTTTCTAGTCAAAAACAGCTGGTTTTGATTCCAGCTGTTGTCCTTATTAGCCACATGACAGTGAACAAATTATATAACCTCTCTGAGCCTCAGTTTAGTTATCTGTAAAGTGGGGCTATTGTCTTCTTACTTCACACAGTTGTTGTAAAGATTAGAGCTGATTTATGTAAAGTACTGAGTGCCTAAGTATTCAAAGAATATGGTGATTATTAGCACATATCGGGTATTGGGATTCCAAACAGTAGACTCTGTGAGGCCAAGAAGCAAGTCTCCCTTGCTCACTGTATGCCCAGAATGTAGCACAGTGCCTGGCAGAGAAGGCATTCATGGAATATGTGTTGAATGATTAAAGCACCACAAATAGTAGCTACTTGTCATTTAATGAATCACACGCTTGACGTGGCCATCCTTATCCAGACTGTAAAATGCGCGAGAGGCCATTCCTGTGGCCTGATCACATCTGATTGCAAATAAAACCAGGGAATCATGATAGAGACCTTTTACCATTTGCGATGCTCTCTCCTAAAGAAAGAGAATAACAAATTGCAGTTTTTACTCAGAAACCTGGTGGAGATGGAAGTAGAAAAACTTGGAGTGGGGGTGTGGAATTCCTGAGCTATTATTGAAAACCCAAATCGATTCCCGATCCTGGGATGGGAATGCATAGCCCAGAGTTAATTGCTATGGAATAGACCCTTGTGTCAAGACTTATGAGGCCCAGGCCAGTAAGGGCAAGCCATGTCTTCAGCTTGCACACAAATGTGTTTATGCACACAAAGTATTCAGAGTAGTACGTGGGGAGGAACCTCTCCTTAGATAGATTTTGGGATGTGCCTGGTGTCCACCTCCCCTAAACTGGTAGCCAAAATTGATCGTGTATGAGGTAAGTGTATGGGCCAGACAAGTCTGGATCGGAAACCCAGCACTTCTACATTCTAGCTCCTTACCCTGTGCAAGTTGCCTAACCTTCCTGAGCCTCAACGTACCCATCCATTAAACGTGGATGATAATAAAACCTAGACACCTAATAGGGCTGTGGGTGTTAAATGTGATAATGCATGGAATACGCCTGCACAGGGAAAACACTAGATGGATACTGGCAATGATGGTGATGGTGATGACGATGTATGAAGTTGGAAAGGGTCCCAAACATGATACACTGGTCAGGGAGGCTGGGAGAGGTCAGGATACAGCATTTTCAGGTGGGTGAACAAAGGGGAATTGGTGGGTGTCAAGAGCAGAGATAAGGGCCATCCAAACCCATTTTCGTCTATTTAACAATTTTACTTGATGATAACTCTGAAAGTTGTGAATATCAGTGAAAACTGCCATAGTTATTGCACTCGACAGGTCAGCATTATCTAGTTTTTTACTGTTCTGCAGATTCAAGATTGGTTTGAAATCTGAGTTTTTTTGCATACCTTTGCAATGACAGAATTAGAAAAATGCCAGAGTATGTTCAGAGATAACACTCCTATTGGGATCCAGCAGACCAGTTTACCATCACCATCCATCTCACTGATGATGTTGCAACTTGTGTTTTCTGACGTTCTCTGTTTGACCACAGACAAACTTAGAGTTTATCAGTTCAGTCCCTCTCACCTCCAGGCATCTTGTAATCCCAACGTGACATTCTTTCCCCTCATCCAGGAAAAGTAGGCTGATAGCCTCAACCACACAAAGGTGTTAATGATGTATATATTATTTCTCTCAAACCATTTGCAATTTGAAAAAAAAGAGAAAAACTTGGAGAGTCTAATCCTTACATCAAAGGGATTAATATTTAATGATGGAATTTCAGGTTTTGTAGTACATGGGAATGAGCACACACTGAGGTAGAAACAGGATATACATTGGGGAAAAAAAACAAAACTAGGATGGCTTCTTCTCATCCCTACTATATTCCCCCAATTCTGTATGTCTCTGTCATCCACTATTCTAGATTTCACACTCAACTATCGAAGGGAAAATTCACAAACACACAGAATTGGGAATGGTCGTGTGGTCAAATACATTTAAGAAATACTGACTTATGTAATTGTTCAATCCAATGTATTAAAATTAAAAGATTAGGGTAGAACGCAGGCAGGATCATTTTATATAGTTGTGTGCAGATTCTAATAAGTAAATGACAGCAAACTCAGTCCCCAAATAGACACTTTCAAGTAAGATCCAAAGTAGTCATTTTCTTAACCATCAGCAGTGGGCAACATGTCTCTAGTGAAGGAGAGCCTCATTATCAGGCAGTATTTTCAAGGGTATTAATACACTCTACAATATAATCCATGAGGGTATAGACTTTGCTTGTTTCCTGTAGAGTCTACAGTAAGGGACATGGTGCCTGACACATAGTAAAGTCTCAGTAAACATTTGTTCAATAAATGAGTGAACAAATGTGATCCACAAACTTTGGTTATATGACGCTTTTATTAATTAAAAAATTTTAAATTGTGGTTTAAAAAAACATAAGAGTCACTATCTTAATCACCTTAAGGGTGCAGTTCAGCAGTGTTATGTATATTCACATTGTTGTGCCACAGATCTCTAGAACTTTTTCATTTTGCAAAACTGAAACTCTATATCCTTAAACAACAACTCCACATTCCTTTTCCCTCCAGCCCCTGACAACCACTGTTAACTTTCTGTTTTTAAGTTTTGACTACTGTAGATACCTCATATAATGGAATCATACAGTATTTGTCTTTCTGTGGCTGGCTTATTTCACTTAACATAGTGTCCTCAAGGTTCATCCACATTGTAGCATATGTCAGAATTTCCTTCTTTTTTTTGAAAGGTTGAATAATATTCCATTGTACATATATAACACATTTTGTTTATCCATTCATCCTCTGATGGACACTTGGGTTGCTTCCAACTCTTGGTTATTGTGAAGATAACCACCACTTGGTTCATGTGCAATGAACACAGGTGTGCAAAGATCTCTTTGAAATCCAGCTTTTAATTCTTCGGGATATATAGCCAGAAGTGGAATTGCTGGATCATATGGTAGTTCTATTTAAAATCTTTTGAGGAAGCTTCGTATTGTTTTCCATAATAGCTGAACCATTTTATATTCCCACCAATAGTGTACAAGTGTTCCAATTTCTCCACATCCTTGATGAGGCCTTTATTGACAGAGAGTGGTGGGCATTAGAATGTGTTGTTCAAGTCAACTCCTGTTAGGGAGCATAACTGACAGAGGGCCTCAGCTGCCACCCCTCTGAATCCATCACTGTGTCTGTGCTCTGGTCATGTTTCCCAAGGACTGCTCCTAGCCATGACTGAGTACAGGGTGTGAGCTGGGGATGGGGGAGACTAACACAGGCCAATTGCTGTGAGATGCAGGACTTTCCATCAGACCCAAGGAATTCCCGTTGGCCTGGCCAAAACTTTGTGAAATTTCATTGCCGTCTGCAACTCTTCCACCCAACCCTCCTTTTCCTCTCTCCTCCTACTGGTAGCAGACCTGCAGCCCCATATCAAGGATCTCTTTGTCTTTTTCTGCTTCCTTCCCCAGTAATCTCTTGCATATCTAATTCTGTCTTGGCATCTACTTCTAAGCAATCCTGAAATAACACACAGATATATAATGGCTAAATCACAGAGAGACTGGAAAGTTCTACACTATGAACAGTTTAAATTTAACCTGTGCAAATCCAGCCATGTAATTTGTTTTTTAAAGAATAAATAAGTAGGGCTTCCCTGGTGGCGCAGTGGTTGAGAGTCCGCCTGCCGATGCAGGGGACACGGGTTCGTGCCCCGATCCGGGAGCCTGTGCCCACAAGCCGCGGAGCGGCTGGGCCCACGAGCCATGGCCACTGAGCCTGCGTGTCCGGAGAGCCTGCGCTTCCGGAGCCTGTGCTCCGCAACGGGAGAGGCCACAACAGTGAGAGGCCCGCGTACCACAAAAACAAAAACAAACAAACAAAAAAAGAATAAGTAAATACATTTCATCATATCAAAATTATCATTAGTCTTATTCAAGTGGACTCAGTGTCAACCTTTTTTCTTAGAAACATCCTCTCTCCCTCTATCACAAGAAGGTCACCCAATAGACATGAAATGAGAAAACTATTGATCAGAATATACATTGAGAAGCAACAAATGCATTCATAGAACACCCACAATTTCAGATTTAGATGAAAATCCATCCATGTGCGTTAAAAAAGCAGGGACAGAATTACTTAACATGTTAAATTTACTGCTTAATATCCCTTCACAGAATCCAGCATCATCTGAAACCCTGGCATGTGAACCAAAGCTTAATTTTACAGCTGGGTTTAAAATCTCCACTTTGGGTAATTTCTGACATAGTGACACCTTATGTGCCTACTACACTTACAAATGAGAATATTGCTTGGAATTTGAATGTCTACCTAATCTTGACACTTAATCATATATCTAATCTTACATGAACCAAGAATTTTTGGCTGTGTATAAGTTTTTTATTTCCTATAGAATGCTCATTCCAGATAATGTTTGTGCAATGCAGAGAAGAAGGTAGGTATTCAATATCAACTTGTTGATGACTACATGAAAAAATCGATTACTAAGATATAGAAACATTCAAATGGACATTTTAGTATTAAGGTCAAGATGTCTTCAGCAGACACAGTTGGTTAATAAAACCCAACAACTGAAATGCAAAAGACAATATTTGTTCTTGAACTTAAAAATGATTCTTTCCAGCCGGCAGGGAAGGCCATTACCCTGAGGACCCATCTTGCCAGGTCCAAGCTGTTCCCAGGGATCTCGCAGCGGCCAGCAAGCACAGTCATGAACTGATATAACACTTACTGGAATGGGATGCAGAGGTCTCGAGGGTGACTCGAGGGTGATTCACAGGAACAATTTATAAAATTTTCACAGGGTCTCAAATTCTTTCTTGTTTTGAAAAATGTAAGTATTTTTACACACAGGGCAAAGGAAGATAAAGAGGGAAGGGTGCATTCCCTGGTGGATTCAATGCCGTTCATTGTCCCTGGTGATTTCAGTGCAGACCCTGTGGTCGCTCTTTTTTTATTTTTTTTAATGTAATCCAAAAGGTTAAAGGAAACACCATCCATCAGCTGTGAAAAATGACTAAGTGCTAGCTGTTTGCAAAGGTATTACCCATGTGACTCCTACACTTTGATGGTTAAAAAAAGCCAGCGTGGGTTTCTTTTTCATGCCTGCGTGTGTGCTCACGTGCATGTCTCAGGCTGGGTTCGGGTTTGCTCTTGGCCTGGGTCTGTCCAGCTCCGGTTTCAGTTGTAGGCAGCCATGGACAACTTGCCTTTTTATTCTCTTTGGAAGCTCTGCTCATAGAGCTGTTTAAAGGGCTCAGGTGCTGACAAACTGGGCGCTGTCAGTATCTGGGATTACAGGAGGTCCATCAAATCACAGAGCTGCTCTCCACACACGGCAGCAAAGAGATGAGCATGTCGTTGTCCTCTTTCCTTGCCTGTCTGTCACTGGCAGCCCGAGCCCCTTCTTCCAACTCTGATTCAATATTAATTCTGTATTCATGATGTTTTAGCAAATACATCATGCCGTTACTATAAATAAATAATAATCCCTTGAATGTTTTTCCTTTAAATTTAACAAATTTAAGGTTTTATTTTGAGAATCATATACTCCCTTCCCCTAGGATCTTGAGTGCAGCACAAACACATACCTACACATAGGCCGCAAAAGCCTGGAAGACAAACTGGGTCTTTATCATATTCACATGCAGTAATGAGACTCAGAATCATGAGGTGAGGTGGGTGTTGGTAAAAAACATAGACTTCCAGGTCTTTACTCCAAAGGCTCCGATCGGCATCTTTAGGACTGAATATCTATATGTTACACACCAAAGTCTAAGAACAATTGATATATTAATTCTCTAACGTGGTCTCTACCCAGTACAGTAAGACTTTCACCTTTCTTTTTTTTTTTTTTTTTTTTTTTTTTGCGGTACGCGGGCCTCTCACTGTTGTGGCCTCTCCCGTTGCGGAGCACAGGCTCTGGACGCGCAGGCTCAGCGGCCATGGCTCACGGGCCCAGCCGCTCCGCGGCACGTGGGATCTCCCCGGACCGGGGCACAAACCCGTGTCCCCTGCATCGGCAGGCGGACTCTCAACCACTGCGCCACCAGGGAAGCCCTCACCTTTCTTTTAAAGCTCCTTCTCCGATCACTCTGCCCTCTACCACGAACTATTTCAAGAGTGCAGTCTCACTTATCCATCTTAGCTATCCATCTTAGCTATCCTGTGGCTCTGGGGTATTTCTCTTGCCCACCTCAGCTCCCTTTGGGCACGTCTTGCTGAGGTCTCTGCTGTAAACACATTCTCTGGCTGGTTCCATCCCCATACCTGTGCCCAGAGTATTCATTTACTCTCCCGTTCCTGTCCAAGCCTTTGCTGCTGGCCCCTTTCTGTAGAACCTGCTGCCCACCCAAGTACAGCAAGTCCTACCAGGTACAGTGCAAACCGCCAGCTCTTTGAATTGCTAGCTCTGTGAGTATGATGAAATTGCTGATCTGTTTCCCGATCTGTATAATAAGAGTTGTAGGAGGTACATTTCTAAAATTCTCTGCTTCTGGACAGCCAGTAATTTTCTGTACTCGCATCGTGTTGAACTGTTAGCATGTCCCACAGCAGCTGTTCTGGCTCATACGATTTCCTAATCTGTCTGGTGGCCGCCTGTTTGGGAGGTGTCCTGTCCCACTGGACAGAACTTAGCAGAAATAGTCTCTGGGGGTGTGACTAGTCCATTACAGGAGGTCAAAGAGAAGGATACACTAACCAGAGATGGGAGGGTGGAGGTCAGAAAGGATCCCAGGAGGCAAATGGGGTAATCGTGAACAGAGGGTGAACATTTGGGTAGTCTAAGCTAGTAGCAGGTATACACAGATCTTAAACCAAAAAGCAAAGCCCATTTAAGAACCAAAGGAAATTCAAGTATTATAAACAAATATTGGGGTTGGCATTTATAAGAGAGATGTTTGGGGAACCTAGGCTACTGGCAGGTAAAAACTCAGATTTAAATCCCCAAAGCCATTTAGTGGCTTTAGGGATTTAAATTTAAATCCCAAACCCATTTAAGAACCAAAGGGATGTTAGGTATCATAGAAAAAATCTGTGGGATGGTTGTAAAAGGGTGTCAGGAAAAGAACTGCGAATTCCGAGTTGGCGGGCAATGACCTCTGATTCACCCTCTCTATGAGGCATCAGCTGTGCCTGCTTTGCTATCTTTCCCTACAGGCGCAGGGAATTTCAGCCCTTTTGTTCTCGACCCACTCAGACCTTGGACTGGCGAAAGCATTGGGGTGTAAGGGGAGGCTTGGGCCCCCAGTTGGTAGTGTGTCAGATCGGGCTTGCTCTCTTTCCAGTGCATGGATTTGGGGGTGGGGGGGACTGAGGTGGCATGGACAAGTTGTAGCTATCCCCTCCTTACTTCTGCCACATCTGCCTAGTGCCCGTGACTGCCCTTCTACCTTACGTCCCAAGTGTTGCTTGGTGCCCCAGCTCCCTGGAGCTTTGCCAGTTGACTTGACTGGGGGTTTATATTAGTTTCCTGGGGCTGCCCTAACAATATACCACAAAACCAGTGGCTTCAAACAACAGAAATGTATTGTCTTCTAGTTCTGGAGCTGGATGTCTGAGATCAAGGTGTCAGTAGAATTGGTTTCTTCTGAGGGCTGTGAGGGCTGTTCCATGCCTCTGTCCTCGCTTCTGGTAGTTTGCTGACAAGTTTTGGTGTTCTGTGGCTTCTGCCATACTACTCCACTCTTTCTATAGTGTTCTCCCTGTGTGTGTGTGTGTGTGTGTGTGTGTGTGTGTGTGTGTGTGCGTCCAAATTTCCCCTTTTCATAAGGACACCAGTCATATGGGATTAGGTGCCCACCCTGTTCCAGTACATCCTCATTTTAACTAATTACATCTACAATGACCCTATTTCCAAATAAGGTCACGTTCTCAGATACTGGGGGTCGGACTTCAATATACGAACGGGGGAGGGACACAATCCAACCCATAACAGGATTCTTGCCCAGTTTTTTACCAATGTATTTTTCTTATCTCTGCAACTTCCCATCTGCATCCCTAGCTGTTCACAGGAGTTGAGCTCTAAGCCAGATGGACCACTTGGAATCATGATATTGATCACTGGCCACCTGATTCACAAAGCACCCCAGCCTAGAATCTTGCCCTTATGCTCTGTCTACCAGATCAGACCCCCCTGGAAAGCAGTGCTGATCCAGGAAAAGATCTGGCATGGCTTGAAAGCTATTTTCAGTGCTTTGACCTCTTTCCTCTCCCCTGTTTTGAAGCCCGTTCTGTAGACAGGTTAGTGCTCTCCATCTTTCTCTGTTTCTCAATGTCTTCTTTACTTATTCATATACTCTTTCTTCAGACAGCTCTGTGCAGGCAGCGTCTCTGCAGCCTCACAGCTGACCTCTCCAAACAGCAATAGTGCTTCCACAGGCGATATGCGTTATTAATTAAACTAATAAATCATACGGGTCAAAGCAACACTTTGTGCTTTAGAATGCACAAAGTACAACGAATAACACTACCAAGAAGTCACATATGACCTACAAGTACTTCAATTATGAGTACTTTACAGGAAATCTCTAGGTAGTGCGACAACCATGTGTTGAATTACCAGGAAGTTACTGGATATCTACATATCTACTTTACCTTTACATGTAACTCACTGGAATATTCCTGAATTCTTATGAATCATTCATTTGGCAAAGCTTCTGTGTTGAGCATTGCTCAGCACCATGATGTTAGATTTGGGGGGTGGGGGTACAAAAATGAATGAGAGTCTGTAAGAAGAGTGTGGAAAAACTGATTGTTATATCTGGGAGTGAAAAATGAGTGTAGGAGGTGGGGAATTCGGCCTGTGTTTTTTGCTCAAACACTTAGGCCATCGCATTCTCTGGAGATGGGTTGTTATTAGAAGCTAATTGATTCTCTTGGAGTGAACTTGGACAATTGCTTCCTTCTGACATTAACTGTGAATCCTCTCCAGGCTGGAGTACATCAGGGCCAATTCCTGTAGTTGGTTGATATGTCAAAGAATATTTCCAAGAAAAATAATGAGTCCAGAGAAGGAGCAGGGGTGGGGATAGGTGGCAGGAGTGTGAGGGTGGGAAGTTATAGGGGGGTGCTAAAATAAAAGGGATTGAGAAGCTGCTAGATTTTCATAAAAACACAGCAGTAATAGATTCTGCCAACACAGCTGCCCTGAGCTCTCTCCTGTTTACAGTAATATGGCAGTTAAGGGAAATTGTAGATGGATATTACCCAAGGAACGAGTTTTTTGTCAGAAGTGTAAATTGGCCTTTAGGCAAGTTAAGAAACAAGGCAAACAGAAAAGTTTCTATATGGGACACAAGACAATTTTCTGTCAGGTCAGGCTGCAGAGCTGGATCTACCTCAGCTGCCTGGGTGGACTTTCCCCAACACTTGCTCCATTACCTGAGGCTTGGGTGGTCCACGGCTACAAACTTCCCATATGGCACTAGAGTCTGCCCTGTAGCAAATCATTAGGCCACCAACATGAGATCAGCACAGTCATGTTAAGTCAGTGAGAGAGAGAGACTGTGGACCAATGTGGTCAACCCAGCTCCATAGGCTAGACAGAGATTTTGGACATCACTGCAACTGAATTCCCTTGTTCTGGGGGAGCTCTGGGTATTATATTCTAATTTTAATCCAAACTTTATAGCTGAGGTTCCTCAAGTGTTCTGATTTGAGCTGAGCTAGTCCTCCGTCGGCGTCATAGAGAGTTCTAGTCTTCTGAACCAATAGGTTTTCCTCTTTCTCTTATTCTTCACTTTCCTCTTCTTCCACATCCTACTTTAATTCCTCATCTGTTTTTGTTCTCATAATGGTTCTTCCCTCTGTGCTCCTTAAGCTATTGATGACTAGCCCTCTTACTGCATGTCTTGCCTTTAGGACAATTATATCTATGCAACCCTTCCACCATCCATCTGTCTTCTTTCCTGCCACCACCTGGACTTTCCTGGGGGCAAAGGCTGTGTCTCAGTCACCCAAGTCTCTGGCACAATGCCTGGCATTTGTCCTAACCTGGAGGTGACAGAGGGGCAATTCTGATTTCCTCACAAACATTTCCTGGTGACACCACTAGCATTTCACATCAAATCCAACTTTACTTCTTGAGCATCTGTGGAGTGAAAGACACCATGTGCAGGAGAGTATGTAAAGAACAGGGTCACAGCTCCTGACCTCAGTGAGCCTGCCATCCAGTTAGAGTGACAGGGCACAGATAAAGGAATGGTCCTGTAATAACCTATAGGTAAGTTAGTTGGATGACGTGGGTTAGTGCACAGAGCTCAAGATCAAGAAACTCGAAGACTAGTCTCACTTTGTCAGAAGCAAGGTAGGAACCCATTTTCTCTGGGGCTAAATTCTTGAGCAAAGTGAAGGGAAAAATTCCTTCAGTGTTTCTCAAAGTGTGATGCATAATATATATATTTTTTGGTGACATATAGACTCAGAATTAAGTATGATTAAATCACAAGCAGAGAAGGTCATTTCTTTTCAAATTTTCCTTTAGGTCACAAAGAAATGGGGCAAGAAACAGTCTGAAGCTCAGAGTCTGCCTACTCTAGCAACTAGGACTGAACAATGTCTTGTTTTCATTTTATTTATTCTCAAGGAAATTATTTTGCAAGTTTTTCTCCATTTATGTTAATAAGATTTACTTAAAGAATATTGTATTTTAGTAAAATAAATGAGTTGGTTTAAAGAAGTTATCAAGAAAATAATAGACTATGACATGTGAGTATAACAAAAGTTGTAAATATTAAAAGTTTAGGAAATACCAGATATTTGCTGAAATATTAAAAGTTTAGGAAATACCAAATAAGTCAATTCGGAGATTCTTTTCAGCCCTACACTTCCTCTGATTTTGCAATCTTTCCAAAGGAATGGTGTGGCTAATAGGAGATAATAAGTGCATCAAGATGATTTGCTGACAACACAATATGGCAAGTGATCCGTTAGGATATAATCTGTGATACAGGTAGCTATGCAGAGAGAGATACAGATAGATAATAGAGATGTAGATATAGCTATAGATTGATATATAGAAAGATGCAGATAGTTAATATATAGAAGTAGATGAGTAGACATTGATAATAGCTATAAATATAAATAATTATCTGTGATATAGAAATGTTTTCATTTCCCTCCCAAGAGGAGAGAGAAGCTTTTGAATTCTTTAGTCTGGATTTTTCTCAAGTCAGGGAAAACATTATTTTTTTCTTTATTTTTTCAAGTTTTAACCTGCAGAGATGTTTAAACTGCCTTGTCTAAAATGGAGAGGATTCTTGAGGATATAAAGAGCAGTGGTCTCACCTCAAAAAGGTGGTTGGATGGTGGGGACTAGAGAAAGAAAGGGTTGCAACTTTCTATCTCTCAAATGTGGCAGACTCTCAGGTTGGGGGGTGGGATCTGTACTAAAAAACTTGGCATTAAGACCAGAGGTTCCCACCATTGTACACTATTGGTGGGAATGTAAATTGGTGCAACCACTATGGAAAATAGTATGGAGTTTCCTTAAAAAACAAAAAATAGAACTACCATATGATCCAACAATTCCTCTCCTGTATGTATATTAATAAAACAAAACCACTAATATGAAAAGATACATGCACCCCTATGTTCATAGCAGCACTATCTACAATAGCCAAGACACAGAAGCAACCCAAGTGCCCATCAACAGATGAATAGATTAAGAAGATGTGGTATATATATACACAATGGACTATTACTCAGACATAAAAAAGAATGAAATACTTCCATTTGCAGCAACATGGATGGACCTAGAGGATATTATGCTTAGCAAAACAAGTCAAACAGAGAAAGACAAATACTACATGATATCACTTATATGCAGAATCTAAAAAATATTACAAATTAATACATATGCAAAACAGAAACAGACACAGATATAGAAAACAAACTTGTGGTTACCAAAGGGGAGAGGGAAGGTGGGAGGGACAAATTAGGGGTATGGAATTAACAGATACAGAATACTATATATAAAATAGATAAGCAACAAGGATATACTGTATAGCACAGGGAATTATACCCATTATCTTGAAATAACTGATAATGGAATATAATCTGCAAAAACTCTGAATCTATGCTGTACACCTGAAACTAACACAATATTGTAAATCAACTATACTTAAAACAAAAAAGGCTAGCGGTTCCCATGATACCCATGGACCACCCCTGCCCCCCTCAACAACACACAGCCCATCCAAAGTGTCCTGGGCAAACATCTGCACAAGTGTCCACGGTGTGAGACCCCTGATGGAGTGCCACACCTAACCAGCTTCAAGGTCCTAGAAGGAGAAAACATAGAAGGTTGGATGGGGACGGAAAGTCCTCTTTCTGGACATCTATGAGACTTCAGACCCCAAGAACAATGGATATCAAACTTCTTATCAACCTTGCTGAGTGAGGCACTGAAATTAGGTTTATTGAGGAAAGAGTAATGTGACATTTGTGGCTTAATTTGTGGAAAACTGCATTCTCTTGACAGAGTAAGGAGGAATGGAAACATCTGGAAAGCACAGGCTCTCTTTCTTCTCACGGTCTCTTCCCTTCTTTCCTTCCTCCATCCCCCACCCTGTCCTTATTTTCTTTGTACCTACTCATCACACATATGTGCACATAAATTAAATGTGATTTTATATAATATATGCAACATACTATTATAATAATAAACCATATTCCAATTTTACATGAATAAAAGATATAAAAATAATAACATCTGAGACATGATGTCTTGGAAGTAAGATAGATGGTTTATTCCATATCCACACTTGGAAAAGACATGGCCACAACACTGATGGAATACCATTAGCATGTGCTATGACAGATATCATCATCATCTTACGAACACATATTTAATTAAGCCCAGTCTGGGGCTGTGTTCTCACAGTTTAGGTCATTTCTGTGTTAATCTCCAGAAGCATCATGCACATCCATTGGAATGTGTCAACTAAGTATAACTTGTAATTGTACAAAATCACTTTTCAAAAGTTTCCTCATAGCACCCAGCAGAGTGCCGCGTAGATAATGACTATTTGTGAAATAGATAGGTGAAGACTGAATACATTATTTTTAGGCTGATTTTCTGTAGAGTCAAAATCTTCCACCCCATAAAAACTTGAGGAAGGCTTTCCTGCGACGTTTAGCTTCCAGCTCTGTGAAGTGGAAAAGCATGATGAATATGGTACCATGAGCCCTCCTCCCAAAACTGTGGCGTTTAGAAATGTGGTGTCATTTTCAGACACACAACCGATTACAGCGAGTGCGAGTTAGAGACTCCAGAAAGAGAAAGACCCCAGGAAAAGTGTCTAGCCAGGAGAAAAAGGGAAAATGGGCTCTACCTCACTGTCTGGTCATTGAGCTTTCTGGTTGATAGCACATGAGCCCTCCTTTATTTCTGAGGATGAAACAGGAATATTTAGAGTTGCCAAGAGAAAGGATGCACGGTTATTTCCGTGAGAATTCTGGCTAAGGGGACATTTTGATAAAATGGATTCATAGATCCTGGTTCTTGCCTGGTTTCTGTTAAATATTCTAGCCTTTCCTGTGAAAAATGGGAGCGATTTCATGCTTTCATTATTCCAAATGATCTGATTTCACTGGACACTTCATGGCTATAGTCAATTCAAAGAGATGAAGTATGCTTCCTCAATTTTACATGAAGTTAGGAGAAAAGACTGCTGGGTATTAGACCCACTGTAGGGGCCATTCTAAGGGGTACTTGATGGCAGAAACAGGGGACAACAGAAACCCAAAGATTATTTACTTGTACTGAGAATATTGAACTTTGCCTTAATTTTATCCATTTAGTTCAATGAGTTTTATCCAATTGAGAATAGGTGCTTAAAAGTCTCCAATTTCCCCAATGTCCCTACAACATCTACAGTTCTATTCTAAGGAATTATTTATATTAAAAATTAACAATGTCATCACCATTCTAATTTTTCTGCCCCATTTCCACCCAGGGTTGCCTGGAACCTCGTGTCCTAAGACGGCCATCCATTCCCTGTCTCCTCGTTATTCCCTCATAGCCTCTCCGGCTGGGTGCCCTCAGCGTTAATGAGCACTGATTATAAGTTCATTCTGACTGAAGGTTAGAATTAAAAATAGAGCAAGGTTCTAAACTCTTCCAGAATGAAAGAATACTGGATTCTTCCTGTTGAAAATAACATTAACCCAATATCCTTAGCTCATGCATGGAATGAGCCTACCTAAGCCACAGTTTCCCCAACTTTAAAATAGAAATAATAATGCCATCCTCATGGGGCTGTTTTGAGAATTAAGCAAGCTATATGCAGAGTGCCTAGCATACTGTGTGTGACATAATATAATATGTCCTTCATAAATGAGTTATTAATTTTCTGTTGAAAACAATAGTGTCTCTCTGTGTATGCGGTTAAACCTACCCTCTTCTGTACTTCTTAACTAAGAATCACTTGAAGGCTCTTCGTTGCCAAAAAACAAAAATAAACAAAAGTGCAAAAAGCACAAATATTCCTTCAAAGATGCTGAGAGACATATGGATAAATCATTGGTAAGTGTATCTGATGAAAAGAGAGGCCAATGGCTAAGTATGGCAGAAAGAGATTCTAATGTAGGTTTTATTACTTATCCTGGGACTATTTTAACAGGCTCTGAATAAATTCTGTGCCATAAGTTTGTCTCCTGCTCTGTCCTTCCTATACATTCCTGCTGGGTGAATACGATTTTGTCCAACTGTGAAAATTCCTTGCTCAGAAACCCTCACTGACTTCCTGATCTTTACTGGATTACATCTCAAACCCACATGATCAGTTTCCAAATTCCTTTAAAACCTCAGCTCTTCCAGCTCCTTTTCATAAACTCCAGCCAGATCAGACATGTTTTATTCCCGTGGCATGCCCTGTTCTTTCCTGCGCCCCGACTTCTGTCTGTGGCTTCCTTCTCTATAAATCTCGCAAGGAGGCCAGTTCAAAATACGATATTCTCCTTAATATTCTTCTCTGTTCCTCCCAGTAAGAAGAAATCTCTTGGACCTTTGAATTTCTAAGTTCTTTTTATGTACATCTGTAACGCCTGTTAAAACATTCTATACTGCATTATGGTTATTTTTCTGAGTTTTATCTCATAGTCACTTAAGGCATCGAAGACATTTTAATTATTTATTATGTAAGACCTAACACACAGCACTGGTGATCAATAAATGTTTGCTGAATAAATGAATGAATGGCAGTGATTGTATTAAAATTTCTCAGTGTGGTTGAGAGGCAAGATAAAAGCCTAAACATAAATGACAATGAAATCACAGGTAGTGCTAGTACCAGGTAGGGGTCTGAGCAACTGGTTGCAAATTTCAGAGGAGAACAAAGTAATGAAATTGACAGGGAGATTTAATCTTGGCCACTGAAGATTTTAGTCCTCTCTCCACAGGGTATTAACAGTTGAGAATAATGCCAAGACCTCATTACACACAAAGTAAATTAAAGCCAAAAAGTGGAATCATTTTGCTCCGTATATCAAAAATTGCTGTATTTTCTGCATATAAATATTACTGTTTAAAATATATTAAAAGTTTTTCCCCCCCCTTGGGACAAAGAAACATTCTAGAACTCACAGGTAGAACTCATATACTATCTTTGTTGAAAATGTGCAAACTCTTTTTAGGCCATGATTTGGGTTAAAAAATCTACAACTTCTCCTTCATGAGGAGAAATCTGTAGCAATGACTTAAACCTTAGTAGTTTCTAAAAAGCATTGGGATGATGATGTTTGAACGAATTATAACACACAGACTTATATTTCTCTTATGGAAATCATTAGTATTAAAATAATGAGGGTTTTTCACATATCTGGAGTTTTCTGAAGCTTTAGAAAAACATTCAAGAACTGAATGAATGAACCCATAAGACAGTGAGTGGGAATGTACTTATTTGCAATTTTAATGTGTTCATTTGGGATTATAACGCAGTGAGGAAGATTGAGAAAAGGGAAAAGAATGCTTCCCCTCATGGCCTAGGTCAAATGTCAAGATTCAGGAACCCAGAGGTGGACACTGATAGTGCACAGGGATCTGAGGGCTTAAGGTCCGTCTTTTCTGGATGGTGTTCCCCATCCACAGTGAGGGGATGAGTAGCGCCATCTGAAGACACACGCAACATCTCCTGTGACCACATGGCGGGTGGAAAGCCAGCACAGGATGCACTCCAGGCCCACAAAAGAGGAAAGTACTTACTGACCTCTCTGCAGAGGGGCCCAATGCACTAGTCCTAGAGCTAGTGTGACCAAGTTATCCTGGTCTGCCTGCGACCTGCTTAGTTTTAGCACTGAAAATTCCATGTCCCAAGCAGCCCTTAGTCCTGAGTCAACAGGGACAGTTGGCCACCCCACCCTCCAGTCAAGGGTGTCACTTAACACGGTGCTTCTCATCCTTCAGGATGCACCCCCTACATCTGCAGTACTTGTTAAAATTCACATCCACATTTGGTAAGTCCCAGGTAGGGCCTAAGATTCTGCATGTCTAACAAGTTCTTAGATGATACTGATGCTGGGGCTGGCCTGGGGACCACACTTTGAGTATCAGGGTTTAGAGCACACTTTGTGGACTTCGAGGTAGATGGAGACCTTGCTTCACCATTTACGAACTGAATATCCTTGGTGAAGTGACTTAACCTCACTGAGCCCCGATTTCCTCATCGCTAATAGAGATTGATAGAACTATCTTCCTCACAGTGCTGCTGTGAGGATTAATCAACATAATTGTGAGCACAGAAGAAGCACTCCATAAGTACTAACTGCTTTTTTTATTATTGGCATTTTTATTGTGTGTCACTGAAGTAATCAAAGAGGTGGTTGAGACTAAAAACACAAGTTGAAGAAAGTTTCACATAAACTCATGGTTGAAGGAGTCACAAGCACTGGTGTTTTCAAGGCAAATTAGAACGTTTGAGGCAGAGGCGTATCACCAGTTTGGATGGAAAATAGGTTTGACCCATAAGGTAAATCTTAAAATGCATGTTCATCATAAAATAGTAGTCTTTTACACTTTGCTGTACAACCTGCTTCCCTATTATGAGTTCCCTGGAACAGTAGGCAGATTACTAAAGTCTGAATATCTGACTAATGCAGAGGAAATTGGACCCACTAAGCAGTTATGCCCAAGGCTCAACCTCAAGTCCAGCTGGACTTCATGGACTTCACAGCCTGCACTGTCATTGACTCTGCAAACTTGGAGAAGTTACATAACAACTTTGAATTTCAGCGTTCTTACAGCCCACAAGGATAATAATGCCTACCTCATAGACCCATATGAGGATCAAATATGAAGTACAGGTCTGGCCCATGTTAAGTGCTCAGTAAATACTGACTAGTGTCATAATTATTCTTTTGGTGCTATAATAGGACTATTTATTATATAGTATTTATTATATATAATATTTATATTATATAAATATATATAATAAATATATAATAATATAAATTATTAATAATATTATAATTATAATATTTATTATATATGTTTATATTATATAAATAATATTTATTATATATAATATTCATTAAGAAAGGAGAGCCATTGGATCAAGTGCTTCTTGGATGTACTGGTTCTCACAGTGAATAAAGCTTTCAGACCTTGATTGTCAGATCCTGCTGGTACCTGACCAAAAGGTGAGAAGCCATCTAACCTTAATTCCCTACTCTGTTATGAGACCCCTTGAAGCATAACCCATTTTCATTCTTACTCACTGGAGCAGGGATAGAGTTTGATTATTTTCTTTACAAAGAAAACCGTTGTTGGAGCAATGGGCTGTACCTGAAGATCATCACTTTACAGGTCCTGGCGGATTTGACCTGTTTTATTACAGGGGCTGAACCGGTGGATTTGAGAATGAAAATTTATGAAACCAGTGTTAGGGAGTGGCAGTTCCTGGTGGTGATGGCCCAGGGAAGATGCAGAAAATTTTTAGACTTGAGAGCTGTGAGGCAGTGATGGTCGTGTCAGCAGTTGGGATAAGTACTCACTTATATATAAATCCTCCCTTTTACGTACGAGACATATTTTCTGAAGCAAAGCCACATTTCTGATGTTGCAAGAAAGAGGATCAGAAATACTTAATCCCAAATCTAAGAATCAAGACTATTGTCCTGTCCAAAACTTGGCAGGGCCATGTCTCAGAAAAACAAAACAGACGCTCACAGACTCTTCTTTGGAATTACTTGACCAAACCCACACATGCTGTTTTGCTTTTCATACCTGGATGCCCTCATTGGATACAGAACTGGGTTATGAACTCAAGGCTCAGTTCAGTGAGAGGAGATTTGGTTTGGAATGAGTTCAAATTCTGGCTCCTCCACTGAGGAACAGTGTAATTTTGAGGAACTTATTTAAACTCTCTGATCCTCATTTTCCTTTTTTGTGAAACAGCTATAATCCCTTCCTCAAAGGGTATTGGGAAACTTAAATGATATAATGTTCAAAGTGACTCCCATGGAGCTCAGCTCATAGGAAGTATTTAATACATACTCATTTTCTTCCTCTCTTCCCTTGTGCTTTGCACCTTAATGCACATTTGTCTGTTCCTCACATTGCTGTCTGCCATTTTCTCCACCTTTGAGTTATAGACAAAGTTTATGCCTACCTGTAGGTGTTCATGATCTGCTCTGGGGCATCTCCGGTTTCTATGTCCTTCAGGTCACTACTGAGCATTGGGTACCATAGGCCCTCGATCCAGCTACCCTACAGAATGACATCATCAGCATTCCTTACCTAATATTGATTTGCATTAGTGGGCATAAAATCTAAATATCTCCTGTAGATCGTTCTCTGGTGGCCAGGACATGTTGACATGGCAATGGTGCCATTGGGAGGTCAGTGATCTTTTGTCCTACCACTTACCAGCTGGAACAGAGCAGCTATCAGTGGAAAACCCTGTTGTATTTCAGAAGATTTCTCAGTTTGGCTAAAAAAGAAAAATTGAGGGTCTCAATTTTGAAATGGCCACACTCTTCTTCGAGTAGCTATAATGCCCTTTGGCTATAATCTTATGGGAGACTTCAGTGCGTAATTGCAATTGTTTCCTACAGTTTAAAAAACAGATGAATCTAGAAGTCCAATCACAGCCTGAGAACCAAGATCTATATTCATGTTTATCCCAAATTCCTCTAAATCTTGGCAAAGTGGGGCACACAGTTTCCTGCTATCTAGTCTTCCATTTTTTATATATTAGAGCTACTAAGACATGAAATGTATAGGTTATGAAGCTCATTCTGTTGGAAGCTTGGATCAACGAGGATAATTTGGTCCTAGATGAATATTCAATAAAATGGACTCATATAATGATTGAATGAAAGCTTTAATTTATTTTTCCTTTATGTCTTCCTAAGAATCCAATTTCCTTCATACACAGCAAACGTATGTGTCCCTGTGTGTTTCTGAATAGAAAGAGCAAAAGCCATGGAATTAAGTAATTTGGATTTTAGTTAGAACCTTATCTTTTTGATTAAGCAGGTTTTTGAAAGTGGCTAACATCTTTGGGTTTAATTTTCTTTATCTCTATAATGACAGTTTGGACTAGTAAACTTTAATGGCAATCTCCAACCCTGAAATTTTATAATTCTGTAAAAAAAATCCTCATTTTTTAATCTAAAATGTGCAGTTGTTAATTTTGCTATCTGTTGTTCCTCCTTTGTAGAAATGTATGGAAATTATTCCTAAGAATGTATATACAACTGTTCAATGTATTAGAAAGCCACATTCCTTATGGTAGAGCACAATGTCCTCATAACTGAGTGGGCAATGACTTAACAGCCTGGGCAAATTAACTAGAAAGCTGAACAACCATAGGTGACCCAACATAATTGAAATTAGGTCATTGGTGACCCAACATAATGGGAAAAGGGGCGAATGCTGAGATTACATTCTAACTAAACAAGTACATTTTTTTTCTTTCTTCCCTCACTGACAAGTCATAGGGCACATTGATTGTTTTAGGTTTAAAGGAAAATCCATCTGTACTTTTCATAGTCAAAAATGAAATATTAGATGGAAGCTGTGACTTTCAAAATCTGTAACAATATGTATGGCATATGGGCTCCCACCAATCAGAATAGATGTCAACCACAAAGAATAACCATTCTGGATACGAGCCTTAAAACACTAAACCAAATCAAAGAAAAAAACAACATAAAAGTATTTTTCCTGTCCCCATCCTCAATGAGAATAATTTATTTTTAACAAATATGTATATCTCCATTTTGAAAAGAAACAGTCAAATGGGGAAGCATGCATCTGATTCCTGCCTCCTTCCTATTCCATCTCACCCCACTCCCCCTCACTCTCACCGTCCATCCACATGGGCCTCCTTCCCACCTCTGCCTTGACTGCTCTCCCTGCATCCTTGGACAACAGATTCTTAGCCATCACCTATTCTGTGGAGAGTATCGCACCATATCCCGAATAGGCTCTCTCGGCCATCTTAGCTAATGGTGACTCCTAGTAATTCCCAGAACATTACCGTGTTTTGTTTTCTTCCCAGCATTTACTGATAGCTGAAATTCTGTTTTATTTATGTTCAATATTTGTTTATTTTCTCTCCATTCCACTAGGGTCTGCATAGAACAGAAGACTTGGGCTATCTTATGAATGCCTGGCCAATAGTAGGCCATCAATTAATATTTCAATAATGATAACATTAATATTAATGATAAACCTAAAAATGTATGGGCATCTACTACACGTCACACTCTACCTAGATTATCTCCCTAAATCTCAAATCAACTCTGTGAGGTGGATTTTCATTTCAACAAAGGAGGAAAAAAGAGGCTTCTTAGAAGTTAGAGAAGATAACAGGCTCAAGATCTCAATGTTCTTAAGGGTGTTAACTGGGATTTTAATTTCAACATCTGAATGCATTCCTTGCTGGACTGCCTCCTAATTAAATATGCTTCCATATTTAATAAATCAAGCAAAACATGTTCATTGCCTTGTATTATCAGAGACTATTAGATTGTATTACTCTTCAGTGAGCAGTAATTCTTAACATTTTTATCTTCAAGTTCTTTGCACCCCCTTCCCTAATGAACCACATTTCTGGAAGAAATATGTTACCACGGTATATCATTTCTTACCATAAAAAAAGGTTTTAAAATGTAACACCTTGAACACTCAGATCAATGTATCTAATATTTTTTTCAGACAGACATTTATAGAATTAATATTTGTGTCCCTCCAAAATTCATATATTGAAACCTCTTCCCCCAATGTGATGGTATTTGAAGGTGGGGGTCTTTCAGAGGTGTTTGGGGTCATAAGGGTGTGGAGTCCTCATGAATGACGTTAGTGCTCTTATAAAAGTGACGCAGAGAGGCCCCTCATCCCCTCTGCCACGTGAGGTTACAGCTAGAAGGCGTCGTCTATAAACCAGAGGGTGAGACCTCACCACACACAGAATCTGCTGGTGACCTGGTCTTGGATTTCCCAGCCTCCAGAACTGTGAGAAAAAAATTTCTGTTGTTTATAAGCCATGTATCTATAATATTTTCATTATACATGGGCTAAGAGAAAGATGTGGGAACAATGCGGAAGGTCAGATACTGAAATAGTAATAAGATTTCAGATTTTAACAAAAGGATAGATTTCATGAAAATAATTCAGAAGCTAATAAGTTAGAAGAAAAATAACCAGGAATAGTAGATTTGGTGGCTGTTCACAGGTATAGTCTTATTTTTGGCTTTTGTAAGGTTTCTTAAAAGTTCCTAAATGTTTCATACTGGGTCCTGAGAAAGACTGGAGGTGATTCTTAAAAACAGAAATTCCAGAGCCCAACCCCAGATCTACTGATTCAGAATCGCAGGGTGGGGTGGGGGGGAGGAAGGAAGAGGTATCCCAGAAGAATATTGGATTTAAGCAAATTTGGGAAGACTGAGCCAGAGAATGCTTATTATATGAGTAGTACAGGATGTTCAGAGATGATTACATTAGGCAAGCAAGAAGACTTTATGAAATTCTTTACGTAAAGAAAATTAAACCTACTGTCTGCTCACTATTGTATTTTTGTCACTTTCCATTGCTTCTCATACATCTAAGATCAGAACTCAGTAACTACGTTAGATGAAAGATTTAAAAGTTTAAGCATTCAAAACTCCCATCATTAAGGTTTTTCGTGTTGTTGTTCGTTTGTTGACTCTAAAGGTCTATTTCTTTCTTTGACTTTCACGTATGTATGCACGCCTGCGTGCGTTCATACACACACACACATGCACACACATTTGCACAGTTCCATGGCAGCAAAGAAATCCTCACATTCCAGATATGTCTTAGTGAAGCATGATGGTTAAGAATTCTCAATATTTTAACGTTACTTAGAGCACCAGTAGGTATGTTACCCTGGCTCCATTCCCAGAATTTAACAGTAGGGGCCTTGTGAAATGCTAAACGATGTGTATAACAGTATTCAGACTCTCCAAGAGCCAATCCGTCAAAACATTTGCTGCTTTGAAAATGTGTTCTTCAAAAAAATGGGCATATGGAACTTATTACACTGCTTGGTGGAGTTCAGGCAGCAGGGTCCAAAGTAAGCATAAAAACCTTTTGAGGACACAATCCTACCTAAAGGTAACAGGGTCTCTAAAACTGTCCTTCCCTGACCTAAGAGGTATAGAACTCTCACAGGAAATAGCAGAGTTCCAAATATTTTCCTGGGCTTCAAGTGTTAGAATAGCACAAAAGTCGGTAGAAGTTTTGAAAAGATCAAAAAAGTAATGTTTAAGTAAGAGTTTGTGAAATATTTGACCTGTTTCAGTAATGATCCCTCAGTTGGTATCACTTTATTTCTCATTTCTAGCACAGTCGTTGGCCCATAATTGTTGTTTAATAAATATTTGTGAACAAATAAATCTGACATTTTACTGCTGTATGTTCAAGTAGAGATTAGAATGCATAGCTACATACATGTGGAAATTTGATGGATGAAAGAGAAAGCAAATCCTTTAATCTCCATGGAAATAAAAGAAACAATTTAACAAAGAAGAAAATAATCAAAAGAAGGACCATGATTAGCTTACTCTTATTTCCCCCCCCCCACACTGCTGATTTCTATGACACCTGGATTTAAGAGGATAGACTTTAAAAAAAAATTTACATGTCCTTATTTAATTGAAATATTGAAACATCAGAGGAAGCTAATTGATAGAATTTATGAAGGATTAACTTACTTTGAACCTGCATTAACGTAACGTGTGCCATGTGCTGTACTAGGTGTTAAAAGAATACCCTTGTTTCCTTTTCATTAGCAGCAAGGACAGAAAATGCTATTATCAGTCCTTGCAGACAACAAGAACAGAGTTTAGGTTTTGAAGCTGAAAAGCCTCAAACTCCTTGCTGTGTTTTATTATGCATAACTGAAATTCTTCACAGTTACAATAGTGTAAACTCCTCTTGATTACATCAATATGTACTTGGAACAGGGAGGTATGTAGACCACTCATTGTGAAGGAACTCTGCAGCTACATTTTGATTTGCTTTGAAGGAATAAAAGTAAATCAAGAAAGTGTGCTTTTTTGTGAAAGCCATGGGGGTATTTCATTTCTAACTTCTTGTGGATCATAAGGTGAATTCATTTGCCTTGTAAAGTCTCCCTCACTTGAAATTTCCTGACAGTTAGAGATATTCCCTTCCCAGCATGTGTCATCACCCAAAGAGCTTTGTGGGGACCACTCTTTGATGGTTTAGATTCTCCCAATGCAATGCTCACTTCTTCTCGTTACCTTATTTTTCACTATTTCATGATTTGTCTTTTATATTTTATCACTGCTTCCTCTGGGATTTCTTTTTTCCCAAGAAAAATGACAAGAATGGTCCACATAAGTCCATAAGAGAGGTTGTAAAATAAACATTATACCATGTGTGGGGTAAAAAAAAATAACTACAAATGGCTGTTCTCACTTTCTGGCATTTACACACATGGCCATCTGTTTCAGGGCTGTTTTACTTGGCTTTTTCCCAACATTTATGTAACTGGCCAATTGAAAGGAAATGACATCACCAAGTTTCCTGAAGACTATCACTGGAGACACAAAAAAGTTAGGAAACAAATTGCTTAGTAAAGAGAAAGATGTTTTTCAAACGTCTCTTTTCCATTTTTTTCTTCCTTTTTTTCTAGCATTTCTAATAATGTTTTTCCCTACTTCTGCACCTTCTGTGTTAATACTTAATATTTTCAATGTCTGCTTTAGGGTTTCTCCTCTTTGAATTGTGAGGAGTGAAGAGAAATAAAAAATGCTCTTTTTTGGATCCACATGATATGATCACAATATGTTGAAAAGTAAGGAGCTCTCCGACCTACCGAACATCCAGTAATAGATTTGATTGCCTTCTTTCCCTCAAGTGACAGCAGACTTTGAACCTGTAGATCTGGGCCTTGAAAAGATCTGAAGGAATTCTCACAAGACCTAAACATTTCTGCTACCAAAGGGATGACTCAACTATCCCTGACAGCTAGGCCCACAGAGCATGATGGAATGAAGAGGAACATTTGGAAAGTATATCATATTTGTTGGCAACACCAAGATGTCAAAGCTAGGAATGGTAGATTTTTTATAGCATAGTTTATAGATCCTCTTATCCCAATATCTCAGTAATTTGTACCACTGGACCAAGAAGGCCTTTCATCTGATTCCAAAATGAAGCCATCTCTAGGGGAAGTATAGCAGCTGTTTTTAAGGCTCACAATTGCATGGAAAAAGTATTAGTGTTAGAAGAAATTAAGTATACCTGCTTAATATTTTCTCAGGAGTTCAGAGAAAATAGAGGGTTCATCTAAACAGGAATCTCTTTAAGCTCCTATGTTAAAAACTTTGAGATTTTAAATGGCTTATTTATCATTCCAGTCTACTCATGGTCTCCTATAATACTGGACTGTTGCAGCTGCATCACCCTGAATCAGCATTCTTCCAATTGGGATGGGAGCATTACTTTGAAAGTGTGCCCTTTTGACACTACCTGGATTGGTTGGAAACTCTCCTCCTCACCTCCATTTCCTTCTCTTCTCTTTTCCACCTTCATCATCATGGGTAATAGATTCTGTTGGTTCCTCACCCTGATTGCCTTCGCCAGCTGGTGCATCTGCCCCTCAAGTGTTTTGAGTTCTTTCTGGAGAATTGCCAATAGCTGATGGGAGTCAACTGCTGGGACAGTGACAGCGTCACCATTCCCCCCACTGTCCTGAGTGGCCAATGACTGACAGGTTTAGATATATAAAATCCTCAAGGCCACATATCCTCAAGGTGAGACAAGTCTGTGGTGGGATTTGTGTTCCATTCTCCCATGCACCAGCCAAGGCTACACTTTACCTGAGTCCGCATCCTTCCTTAGCTCTTTCCAGCTTGATCTACTTCCTTTCAGGTTTTTCCTAAAGACTACTCCCTTAATAAGTCACATATATCTGAAGCCCTGTCCTAGCCTTGGTTTTTTAGGGCCTCCTATCCAAGACACTCTGATTATCAACAACGATATCTGAATGATGAGAACACAAAGAGAAGCTCTATAGGAGTCTAAAGTATGAGAAGGGTCCCTATCAGAGTTTATACGGCAAGACAAAGGGAGCAATTGGGAGACTGTCAGCAGCAGTATCTAAAGAAAACAAAATTTAAGGTAAGAATGTAAGAAAAAGAAAACATCAGTGATAGGTTACTTGACAGATTTGAAAGAAGTTGGTGGAGAGTGCAGAGATAGATAAAAAAAATGTTGCTTGGATTAAAAAAAATGTTAACACATATGAATGAAGAAAATTTGGAAAACACAGAAAAGTAGAAAGATAGTATCAAAATCACCTGTAATCCTACTACCCAAATATAATCACTTTTGATATATTTCATTCCAATTTCTTTTTTTCTATCATTTATCTATATCTGTATTTTATTCATATGCATTTATTTACATACATTTATACATGGGGATTGCTACATACACAGTTTAATACCCTGTATTTTCTTCTTGAACATTACTAACTTTTCATGTCATGTACTACTCTGAAAATCTAATTTTCAATGTCTACAGAACATAAATTCTATAGATTGACTATAATTTAAATATACACCTATTTTCAGAATTTGGGTTGCTACCAATCTTTTGCTGTTTATAACACTGCTGTAAGGAATAATAGAATTGTACATAAATCTTGATGTTCATTTTAGATTTTCATTTATAGACTACACTAATAGTAGTACAACTACCAGGTCAAGTGCATGCAAATTTTAAATAAACCATCAACTTATGTTCCGATTTTTACCAACATATTGGCAGTTACTTTCCAAAAACGACATGCCAATGTGTAATGGCTCTAATAAGAATACCATTTTATAACGCCGTTGCCAACATTCCATATTATTGTTAAAGTAAATTAAATAAAAGTAAATTCAGTAAATTAAAGCAAATTTTATAGTAAACACTGTATTCATTTTTTTTCTTTTTTTACGTGTGTGTGTGTGTGTGTGTGCATGTTGCTTGGACCTTGTTTCCTCTTATTTAAAGTGAAAGCTTTTGTTGCTGTTGTTGCTAACTTTAAAATAAGCATGTTCCTTGGAAGCAACCTAAGTGTCCATCGATGGATGAATGGATGAAGAAGATGTGGTGTGTATATATATATATATATATATATATATATATGCAATGGAATATTACTCAGCTGTAAAAAAAGAATGAAACAATGCCATTTGCAGCAACATGGATAGACCTAGAGATTATCATTGTAAGTAAAGTAAGTCAGACAGAAAATGACGAACATCATATAACTGCTTATATGTGGAATCTAAAAAAATGATACAAGCGAATTTATTTGCAAAACAGAAATAGACTCACAGACATAGAAAGAAACTTATGGTAAAGGTAACCATAAGTGGGGGCAGGATAAATTAGGAGTTTGGGATTAAAATATACACACTATGATATATAAAAGAGATAACCATAACCAACAAGGACCTACTGTATAGCACAGGGAACTATACTGAATATCTTATAATAACCTATGATGGAAAAGAATCTAAAAAAGCATATATGTATACCTGACTGAATCACTTTGCTGTACACCTGAAGCTAACACAACATTGTAAATCAACTATATTTCAATAAAAATTTAAAAACAGAAAGTATGTTCATAAAAAAATAAAATAAAATAAGCATGTTCTTGGTTGTCTTTTTCCTCTTTAATATGCCTTATTCAGGTCTAGAGAAAGAGACTCCCATGAAACCCTAGGTTTCAAAAACATGAAAACAACCTAAATTGTTGAGGGAGGAGGGAAGAAAAAGCTGGTCAATCAGCTCTTTGTTTTGAGGAACATGAGGTCAACACACATGAATTTCTTCACTCCACTACAGTAAACTGATCCTTTGCTCCACTTGAACTTTCTTGATATGCTGACCTACTATATCACAAACACAACTACTGTATGCTTTGTCCTGTGGACATTCATCCCCAAATGAACATTACTTGTACCTGAATGATTGAGGAACTGTGAACAATACCATAGGACTTGGTAATAGTGAGAGCATATAAATCAGTATGGTATAAGCAAATTTAAAATAATGTGAAAATATCATGTGTCAAGAAGAATCAGGCCAAGGACTAAAAGAATCAGGCCAAGGCTTGTAGGACTGAAACAGGAAATGCGGAAGGAGAGGTAGGTACTAACACTATGCGGTTCTGGGGCTGCCGATAGGAAAAGGGAATGAACCATCTTCCGATTTCTCCTCCATCTCCCCAAATGTCTCTTACGGAATTGGGTCTGGTATGTTCCTTATTTTATGAGGCACCAAGGCACACGCTAGGTGAAGTGTAATGCCGTAATGGTTAATTCACTCGTCTATTACGTATGCTATTAAAAACAGCCACAAATTTCTTTATGTGTTTGATTTACAACAGTAAGCAGACTGTACATGTGTGTGTTTGTTGTATGCATACATATGGATTTGTGGGCATATGATTTCAATAATAAAATGACATTTCAGTGTCTAATGAATTATAGGTTTTGCCAACAGTATGGAGCATAGAGAAAGGAGAACAATGGAACAGGTAAGAGAAACATAAGGGAGGGGATCCCCGGAATGACTGGGAAGGAGTGGAAAGGCAGAGGAAGGGAAGGGGTCAGGATGCATGCCTGACAAACTCTGCCGAAGTGAACATTTTGATAAGGAACAGAGTCAGGCTCTCTATGACCTGATAAGTCACTTTCCATTTGCTGCTGCTTTGACATCCAAGCTCCTCAGTTGTTGAGGTACTTCAACCAGTGCCCCGATTCTGGTTTCCTTTCTTTTTTTTTTTCTTTTAAGTATGATGCTGTTGTACTTCTAAGAAACTTGTGTCTTGTCTTAACACCTTGATGCGCATAAATGCCACAAAATATACATATTACCATATCACTTTAACGGATACTTTTTACAAACAAAATACAATTTGAGATGTTGCAGGTTTTGTCTGTATATCAAAAATAATTTGACTAAATCTCAGTTTTAAAAATCTGTTAAATTCAGTCAAGTGATATTGGCTTTGGACTAAACTGTGTTACTTAAACAGTCTGCTCTGGTATCGTGCAGAGCTCTATTTACCTCTGCCCTTTGTTCTTGCCCTTTCTTGTCTACCTATGAGTTAAAATATGAACCCCATGAAGTATTTACCTCCCTGGATAGTTACTAAATTGAACCATATAAACTTTCACATTCTCTAGCTTGTAATTTAGAAATTTGATATGCCTTGAATCTGAAATTGGGGCTGCTAATATTTAACAAGTGTGGACCATACTTTATCAATTCCCTAAGTTTTGTTTTCTACAGATGGAATTTTTTATGTCAGGGGATATCTTTAAGTGGTAATCCTTGAGGCCACTTCTGAGATGTACATGAACTCTTTAAAGCTACTGCGCCACTGGGTTATTTAGTGCATGGAGTGGTTATAGATGGTATCTGAGACAGGCGTCATGATTCCAAAAGTGCCTAAATTTCCACCTCTTCCTCTCAAGGTGTAGTAATGGATATGACTGCTTTAAATGACTGGTGAAATAAGAATTGAACCTATGGCTATTTTAAACATTCTTGTGGAAAGGTTTTCATGAGTAGACTGCCCAGTAGACAGTTCAGCTGAGATCATTTTTTATTATGTGGTATGGATAATTTAAAAATCCATGTTTAATAAGCACATAAAAGACACACCGTACTTTACCCACGTGTGATTATATACATGTAGACATACATATATATGTATATCGTTTTTGTGTGTGCGCACAAAACTTTAATGAAGAATACTTTTGTAAACAAACTTAAAGAAGGGAAGGAAGCAGAACTGAACAGAGAGAACTGAACTGCTACAGTATAAAATTACAAAACTTAAGTGTGGTCTTGGTGGAAGAATAGACAAATATTAGAGTCAGAAATTACCAATACATATACAGTCAATAGGTATCTGACAAGATGCCAAGAGAAATGCAACTTGGGAAGCTGGTTATCCATACAGAATATAACTTGAGAAGCTGGTTATCCATACAGAAAAAAATGAACAATATATATATGTATGTATATATATGTGTGTGTGTGTGTGTGTGTGTATATATATATATATATACACATATATATAGTTTTGACACATTCCACTTTAGCTCTGTGATAGTATCTGTGTGTATATGTATGATTTAGAAACACTATTTTAGCTGTGTGTTAGTTGTTTCCCTTCTGACCATACGATTCTATTTTAAATATGAATTAAAATGGCTTTAAAGTATTAATTATAGAAGGTAGGCTTCTCTGAGTCATGCAGTGCCCTTCTTCCACCCTACCCTCAGCCCACCACCTCCCACTGTTATTTTTGTATATTTGGCATAACCTGTTTTCTTTAATGAAACAGATTTCCTTTCCAAGAAATGAGTGCAAGCTTCAGACTGAAAACATGAAAATGTGGATGGCGGTGTTTAGTCTATACAAGTTCATTTCTCCAGGTATGTGCTAATAAGTGCTGTTATTTTGCTGGTCTCTTAAGAGTTAATTCTTTTAGCAGGATTGTCTCCTATCTCTAAGGTAGCAAGAATGACCACTAAGAAAAAAATATATATGACATTACACTGCTGAGAAGTTTCATGCTTTTGCCCCTCTTTTGGTGGTGGAAGGACCTTTGTCTTGCAAAGGCAAAACTAGCAAGAACTTTATACTTTTGGCTTAAACATTAAACAGAAATGTCCATTTAAAACTTTGAGTAGACAGATGGGTTTAGGTTCAGCCTCAGGAAAAGTTGGAATGGGTTTAACTGTGAAGTGGGTAGAAGGCACTGTTTTGTCTTTTCATGGCAGGTTTGATCCAGAGGAAGTAAAAGGCTTTATCTCTGAGTCTAAAGAATTAAAGGAGGATGAAAACGGGATTACAGTATCTGATAGGACTCCCTATTGTTTGTGTGACAGTTTAAATCCTTTGTTCACAGTTGGTCACAAGACCGCAGTCTCTATTCCGTGCTAGGAATGTATTCTTTCAAAAACAGGAAGCAACACTTGAAGTAACTGCAGTTTTACAGTGACTACCAGGTTGAACCCTGGTTTTTGTCGCCGCTTTCCTGTTGGGTCTGGAGGAAGTGGCAGAGAGAGAAGAGAGAGAGTGGAGGAGGCAACTCGATTACAGCGACGGGTTAGACTGAGCCTGGATTCATCTTAGTGGAAGAGTGATGAAAACACTTTAAACAGTTGCCAGCAGCTCAGTAGAAAGTATTTGACTTCTCACCTACATCAACAAGCAAGAGTTAAAGGTTAAATCACACACACTCAAGTGCTGGGAAAAGGATGTGTTTATGTCATCAACTTTCTTTGTTCTAGGACCGCCCTATGTCAACAAGGGGACAGACATTGCCTGGTTGGAGCCACCAGGACAATAGAGACAAATCCACAATTTGTGCATGACAAATCCCCTTCTAAGCATTTGTAGTTTGCTCCTAGTTACATGGGCTTCTTTATCGTTCTCTATGTGCTTCCAAATAGCTATGTGTTTAGAACAATGTGGTTTTGATCTTTTCTCTTTCTTCATCTAGATTCTTGGGGTCCCAAGCATGAACCTCAGTTTAAAAAGAGGAAAACCTGGGAAGAGGAAGGTTTTCTCTTTTTACACGGTTCCTGTGTTGACTCCAAATTCAGAGAGCGCCCACTCTAAACTCTTTCAGGTGGTGGTGGTACGTAACTGGTGCTCACACACTAGAGGGGCTTTTTTAGAAAGGAATTTAGTGCCCTTCACAAAGTTCTGAAAGACTGAACAGGAGATTTCTTGACCAGGTTAAGAAAGATTTAGATTGAAATTGTGAAGAAAAGAAAATATACCCAAAAGAGCAATGTAAAGCTATTGCCAAGGAGATCAACAGGTGTGCCCTGGAAGGAAAAAATAGTTTAGAAAAATGCTTCTTATCTTTTGGCAGGTCAAGTCCCTTTTGAGAATCTGGTGAGAGCTGTGGATTACCTATTTGTACTAAAGTTTGTACCCATGTTCAGGACGATCAGAGACTCCTTGATGACTGTCCACAGAAGTCCTAAAGGTCCTTGTAGTATAAGGGGACCAGCAAAGGCAACTCCCTTTCTTCCTCACCGTATTTTGAGAGTTAAACTAAAAGTCTCAATACACAGTAGGTAAGAATAGGTATAGTCAAAAGCACCTTTACAACTAAATGTTTTCTATAAACAGGATTCTGGACCCTGGATGGTGCTCGGTGAGCAAGGCTTTCTACCTTCACATTTTCTGTTACATGTAGATTTTGCACACCCATCATTTGCTGGATTCTTTTCATATGTGAAAACTGTCATTTAAGCTACAATAAAAGTTACTTGCTCTTCTTATTTTTGGCCTAGAAAACATTTACTTACATCTATGGACTTATTTTCTTTCTGATCTCTGTGTTAGGAATATGTCTAACTTGAGATGGATACATTAAGCCATCGTCATCTGATACCATGAAATATTGGCGACATCGAAAGAGCATCCTTCACCAACAATCCGATCAATGTTCATGTAGCATTACAGTTATTGTAGATATCTCAAGGTAAAATTTAGATTCATTACTTAAGAAGATCTACAGTAGTTTTTAAGCCTTACTATTCAATGCTTTAAAAGAGAAGCACAATTTTTATTACATTATTTTTGATAACTGCATTCCAATGTAATTGGCTTTCTTTGAAATATCATGGGTTTTTTCCCCCTAAATATATGTAAAAACATTATCCCAAGAAGTAGTCCACTCTGTGTCAAACTGTCAAATGGGTCTATGGCACAAAATATTTAAGAACCCCTGGCAAAGAGATGATAGAAATAAATTTTCACTGATGTTTCACCGGCATTCAATACTGGTAGATGTGCTGGAAATGCTGTAAAGTTACCCTTGTCCTTGCATGAATGGAAGCAACCTAACACGGATAGAAACATCCTGTCACTCCACGAGGATCCTGTAACTTGGTCAGACTAGGAGGCTGGCGATTCAGCTGCTAGAACATCACTACATCTGGCCTGAGTAAACCATTCCTGCAATGTGCTTCAGGTGGAAGCTGAGATTTCACTAGATTTTTAAGGCTGTGTGACTATATTTTTCTTCTGTCTGGGTGCTACGAAATGTTGAAAAGAATGTCAGAATTTAGATCGAGACTTGCTCTCATTACAGTATACCAACATGGTGTGGGGTGGCTCCTGGAAGGAACCTATAGCCCTTACCTACTTCTGACTGTCAGAGGCTATACAGATCCTACCAAGAGAACCTAACAGTTTTGAGCAGCCAACTTGGCTTATGTCAATTTGCTCCCATTTTTTAAATTGGTCTTAGCATTAATTTGTGTTTTCCATGGGTAACTGGTTTGTTTTACTTTACAACACTATGAACCTTGTATCTGTTTTCTTTCCTCTTTGTGTTGACTGTTTGACAGTTAAGAGTTAAATCTGTTGGTCACCTGTAGCAAGTTTATAAAATTTCATGGCATAACTTTTGTACTTCTATTTCATTTTTAGAAGGCAGCATAGTGAGTGATTAAGAACATGAGCTCTACAGACAGACATCTTGGGTTCAGATCTACTAGGTCACTAGCCAAATGACCTTGGACATGTTAACCTTTCAGTTTCCTTATCAATCTTCATAGGGGTGGCTATGATTGTTAAGAGATAGCACATGCAGAGCACTTAGAGCAGTATCAGAGTCCCAGGAAGAACGAATAAACATTAGATACTATTCCAGGCTCCATCTTTTTTTCCTAGATTATTTTTGCCTGGCCTCATGTTTTATTCTTTTGTTTGTTGAAATCTTACTACTGTACAGGATACATGTTTTATAAAAATGCCTTAATTCCTTTTGGTGTTCAGAGAGCAGTATGAAGGATGTATTTGGAGAGAATGGAATTAGAAATATGGACGTCAGTTAGAATATAAAAATAATCCATCTGATAGAAGATAACTAAAATAGTAGCAGTAGGGATACAGAGGAAGAGAAGTATTCGAGGTATTTATGAGATTGAATTGACAGGACCTGGTGACCCATTTTATGTGAAAGTTAAATAACAGTAAATCTGGGGTGACTCCTAATTTGCTAGTTTAGGTGACTGGGCAAATGATGATACCATCAATCAAGATCAGGAATATCGAAAATATCCCGGAGGTGCTCAGGTGTAGTGATAAATAATGAATTAAGTTTTGGCCATGTTGAGTTTGAGATTTTTGGGGGATAATTAAGTCAAACCGAGTAAAGCACTGAAAATAAGCATTTAGAGCTTAGGAGAGATTATAAAGATGGATACATTGATTCAGAATTTAGCAGAATGTATGTTTTTAGCAATGTTTATAAGTAACATTGCACAGTAGTAAGTGAAGGCCAAGGGACTTTTGGGAAATGAGCTGGAAGACAAAGGCTGTGTCTTTTACATCTTCGTATTTCCATCCAGAACACTAGCCCAGTCCCTGGTACAGAGGAGGTGTTCAGTAAACTTTTATTTCATGACCTATCAAATGGACGAGTGAATAAGTAAGTACAAGAAAGCCTCAGAGGAGACTGAGAAGGAGCATTAGAAAGATGACAGAGTACTAAGAGAGAGTGATTTCTCATAAGGGAGAGCGTTTTAAGAATGTGGGTACAGTCAACATTTTGGGGTGCTGGATGATATAAAACTGAGACAGAGAGCAGGTGCACTGAATGACAGAACCAGGACTTGAAGAGATCTCAAGAGCGTGAAAATTAGAGTTAAATCTCATTGCTATTTACTAGGGATAAGTGGAAAATCCTAACTTAGGTTCATAAAATCAAATGCATAAGTAGTAGACATAGAGGACCTGATTTAATTGCATTCCTGGGGTTTAATAGTAAGCTGAAAGTTCAATGTAAATTAATACTAGAGCCTGCCTGCCAGGGTGTGTAATTAGGCACTGCTAATAAAAATATCCAGCATGAAAATATGGGGATAATAATACCTTAGTATATGTCACAGGTACAGTCTGGAACAGTGCATTTCAAGAGAAACAATTATAAAACTAGAGTATGTGCAGGGAACAACAAGCAAAGTAAAGAAAAGTCTGGAAGTCACGTCATTCACTTGAAGATGGTTGAGGGAAGTTGGCATGTCCCAACTTCATACTGAACAGGAACTAATCTTATTCTGTGTAGTTAGGTCTAGATCAAAGGGCAAAACCACAGAAGTGACAGACTGAGAGACTCCAACTCACTTTGAGAAGGAATTTTCTGTAATTAGGCCTGTCTCTCAATGGAATTAGCTATTAGTGGGGAAAACAGTTTGTTTATTTATTTATTGAACTAATACTTTGAGGGCATCTACCAATGTTTCTAAGATACATATCCTTTGGCAGTAGGGATACAACAGTAGACCAGTGATAGATGACTACTACTACCCTATTGGAGTTTACATTTTAGATTCATTTATTTATCGAGTGTTTATTGGATTCATGCTGTGTATTAGACTTGTCCTATGCCTCAGGGATATAGTGAGAAATGTCTCCGTTCTCATGGCCTTGATTGTCTGTGGGTGAAGAAGATATTAGACATACAAATATATAAATATACATAAAATCATAGACTAGAGGATCATTTGTCCTATGTAGCCAGATGAATTCTAAACAGGAGAAACTAACGAGGGGAACTAATATAGTTTGGTGAGGTCTAGAATGGTCGTTCTAAGGATGGGCAGATTGTGGGTAAACACGGAGGGAACAGTACATGCAACGTTGTGTTCAAGGTTGGAGAGAAGGCCAGAGTCACTGGAGCAAGGTCAACAGGGAGATGAGTTTGGTGAGGGCAGTGGTCAGCCCAGGCAAGCCTTATGGGTCTCTGTAAGAACTGGTTTTATTCTGAGTGCAGTGGGAAGCCACTGAACAATTTTAATGAGGATAGTGATATAATAAAACAGAATACATTAAAGGAAAAGGAGTTCTTTGGATTCTGTGTGAAGAATGCATTAGAGAAGGGAAAACTGGATGTGGAGAGAATAGGAGCCCATTGCCTCAGTCTCGATGAGAGGTAATGGTGCTTTGGGAGAGGATGGAGGCCGTGGAGATGGAGAGGAATGGTTGAATTCCAAGTGCATTTCAGAGCAGGCTTAATAGTAACTGAGGACCTGATCTGAATTGCACTGATTTTACGCGAGGAGTTAGGATGAGGAGGATTTCAAGAACATTCCTCAAGATGCTAGCTCCTATAACTGGCTGCACTCTGAGAGGAGGCCCTTGGAGAAGCTCCACGTTTGGGGGTGATGGAGAGAGTGACCGTGGAGGAGCTCCACGTTTGGGGGTGATGCAGAGATTGACAGTGGAGAAGCTCCACGTTTGGGGGTGATGGGGAGATTGACCGTGGAGAAGCTCCACGTTTGGGGGTGATGGGGAGAGTGACCGTGGAGAAGCTCCACGTTTGGGGGTGATGGGGAGAGTGACGGTGGAGAAGCTCCACGTTTGGGGGTGATGCGGAGATTGACCGTGGATATGAGTCCTCCTTGGACAGGTGACATTTGTTTGGATGAATCAAACTCAGCGGATCAGTGTGTGTCCTATGGATAGGCCCATTACATTCCTTGGTGTTCAAGAGCTCTGTCTCCCTTCCGCTTTCCCCTTTATATCTAGGATGGAGAGAAAATATGAAGCTCCCTCCCTTCTTTTTGTCAACAGAAAACTGTGTGCCACTGCTTTTTTTTTTTTTATTTGAAGGAATTCAGATAGAAGCCTTGTTATCTGTGTTGATTCAAATTCGAGCTTTAGAAATGCTGTTTTTCAGACTATCTGTGGGTTTTTACCCATGGCTTTTTTTTTTTTTTTTTTTTTTTCCATCACGTGGGCCTCTCACTCTTGTGGCCTCTCCCGTTGCGGAGCACAGGCTTCGGACGCGCAGGCTCAGCGGCCATGGCTCACGGGCCCAGCCGCTCCGCGGCATGTGGGATCTTCCCGGACCGGGGCACAAACCCGTGTCCCCTGCATTGGCAGGCGGACTCTCAACCACTGCGCCACCAGGGAAGCCCTTACCCATGGCTTTGTAGTCCTCATTCGTTGTTAGTACTGAGGGTGACTTCAGATGCCTCTTCCTGTAATTAAGATGGTTTCTAGAGGTCTGATTGCTTGTTAGCAATCTGAGAGAATGCATTGAAAGGTATGTCGCAGATATTTCTCCCACTGAATTATATCGTATGAATCTCCTATGAGAAATTGAGAAATCACCTAGAAGTTGTTAAACAGCAGAGTTTTTTGATAATATTGGTGATAGATATGAGAGAGAAGACCATTAAGTCAGGGAAGATAAGATAAGCATTCCTAAGAAAGTATACTTCAGCAGCCGTAATTAAGTGCCAAAAGGTCTTTCAAATAAACACATTAGGAGAGAGGAAAGAGCCACCAAATAGAATGACAGTTTCATCATTCTCCTTCACCCACAATACCAAGTCACTTTTCTTTATATATATCAAGTCGTTTTTCTTGATCCACTGCTTCTACACTTAATCCAACAATTTAGTTTACCACCTTATTTTAACCCATTATCTGATATGTGGGCTCTTGAAATAAGGTCTTTGGTCTCCTCTCCCTTCTGCCTTCCTGCACTCTATCATCAAAGTAAATCTTCAAAAATGCTTCTTTCGTAATACCTATCTTGGGTTCAAAATCTTCCACTCGGTCCACATGTTATGATGGTAAAAAATCCCATCTCCTTTGGCTGATGGTTAAAAAATTGCAAGGACTCAACCAGTCCTAGCAATTGTATTTCCCCCCATTCACTGTAAGCGCACTGAAGTGTTCCCACCTCAGCGTTTATGTTGTTCGCCCCTTCTGGAATGCCTAACTCCTCCCTGACTTCGCCCTTCTTTCAATCCTAACACTGACCTCCACCTCTAGAAACACCCCTAGGACACTCGATCCTTACAGACTCTGCATTTCTTGCCACTTGCTTCTTTATATCATTATGAACTTTCTACATGTATATGTCCAAGACTTTGTATCTGGGTGTTACTCTCCTCTACTGCAAGAGAACCCTCCTTATGATGCTTTCCCACCCCAGTTCTCGGCAACCCTCTCTGGAGTGCCCCCCGAATGCCTGGCTTGAGGTCAGTGGCATCACTGAGGTCATCTATATTTAGATTCAAGGCATTTTCCAGTGAGGAAGGAGACAGGCTAATTTGAAAGTCTAGTTTTGGAAGTAGGAATGAAGAAAGACAGCTCTTGCCAGATGCTTTAGGAAGCATACTGTGCAATAAAATGTAAGACATTTTTATCTCTTCTCTCTTTCTCTGTCTCAACTTTTAGAACGAATTTCCCCATTTCTTGAACTGACTTACATTTTCTGGTTTCTTCCAGAACTTGCTTCCTCATTCAGTCTTTTCATAACCCTTAAGCATACGCCCTTTCGTTATCTAAGACTCTTTTTCTCTCCCAAATCATCTGAACAAAAGTATTTATTTCATTGTCTAACCTTTTCTCTCTTTTCAATTATAACACTTGATTTCCTTTTTATTTATTTATTCCTTAAGCCTGGTTTTTATTCATTCGCATTTTCTTGCTGAGTCAAGAGAGACTTCCCCTTCTCTTTCCTTCCCCCTAAATAGTTCATCACTAAAGGCATTGACAATTCTAGGACATCTTGCATTCAGAGCAGTACCACAGAGCAGTAGCCTCTTTTTATTCCTTGTGTTCCTGGCCAGTTATAGCTTCGTGTACATTTTAATATCGTCTGACTGTTTATTTGGAATTGAAGATTAGGTTTTATAATAAATTACTTTAGAGTAATTGGTTTTGCATTCAAATATGCTATCCTACCTACCATATTACCTACTATTTACATATGAGCTCGATTACTGTTTTTAAATGGCTTTGAACTATCTAATAATCAATAAATGCTTTTCTTTGTCTTTGCCTTTAAAGTTCTACCATTTAAATCTCTTGTATCTAAAGGAAAATGTTTCAGTAGCTTATCCACATGATATGCAGTAAACAGTGCTGTCAGATACATCTAGAGGATGGGGACTGTTGTCATTTTTTAAATAAATGGATGCCTTTCCTAGCCACATAATCTCATCAACTCCTTCTCAGATGAAGTAGTAGTTTCCTTCCTTTTGATTAAAATAAGTTCTTGTTTGAACAGTCCTAATCTTGTGGACTCTATTTACTCAGCATTATAATAGGGAGGAATAAACTCAGAACAGTTGTCCAAATGGGAACTCTATCTGTCCTGGGAGAGGAAGTGGGGAGTGAGGTGCATAACATTTAGGTGAGTATTTTTCCTGTCAGTACTTGGTGGGTAATTTATCCCTGACTGGGACCAGAAAAGTCAAAACCCTTCTACTCCCAAAGATTCCCAGGATGCAAATGAAATATTCATTCATGTGAAAAATGTTACTTTTTGTTTTTTAAGGCATGGTTTGAAATTGTGCTTCCATTTCTATTTTTATTTTTTTTGTCCTTCCTGTCCAGTATTCACTCTACTTAGATCTTGAATGTATATTGCTGTAGCTTGCAGGGACTTTGGCTTTTTTAGCTGAGTAGCCTGGATTCTCATTTAAAACATGACAGGCTTGAAGGTTTTCATATATTTTGGCATTCCATATTGCACCTTGTCTTAGCTTGCTGTATTTTCAGGAACTGAGCAAAATGAAAACAATAACAGTACTAATAAGTTTATTAAATACTTAATGCATGCAAGGCACTGTCCCAGAAATTATCTATAAATTACCTTAACTCATCTTTGCAATAATCCTATGATATAGGTACTATTGTTTTAATATCCATTTTCAGTTGAGGAAACCAAGACACAAAACTATTAAGCAATTTTGCTCAAGGTAGCTCAGATCCACCTGGGGGAGCCATGATTAAAATTGGACTCTATTTCTCATTATTTTAGTTGCTACTTCATAATAAAATCATAGTGACAGAAATAAGAATATTTTTATGAGGTGGCAACGTTGTTTGACTAGACAGAAGATAGAATTGATCTTCCAAATTTAGTTAGCTTGATTTCTGTAGTCCCTAAAATGCTTGATGAGGTCAGGAAGTGGGATTCTTTACTGGATGCTAAAATTCCATGCCCCAACTTTATCCAAAAATATCAGGACTTCAATGGAGACATCATGCAGATACTTCAGAGAGAGTAATTCTTTTACTTTACTGAGAATACAGTATCCAAAAGAGAATCTGGTGGCAGGGTGTTAGGGAGTCAGTAGGAAAGTTTGTTGTGAGAAGGGGAGTTTTGGGGAGAGGACAATGAAATGTTTTATATTAAGCCCATGGTGAGAGGATCATGCTGACTGCAGTGTCATTGGTCATTGTTCTCCAGTGAAAATCATTCTTGAAACTCAGAAGTAGTCTTATTCCTTGCTTGTGATACTTGCCATTATTTCATGGGTTTGAAAATACCAACTTTGGAAATTCAAGCCCTATGTGGGTTACTTATTTCTTTTTAGGATCATACACATTCATGACAACTGCAAGGAAGTGATGGAAGCTCACGTCCAAGGACAAGGTCATTCCTGTGTGTGAATAATAAAGAGGAATGGGAATAAATAATGAGAATAGCACTTGGGCTTTTAATATAGAATAGCCTTGCTCTAAATTATGCACTAAACAAGAAACATGACTTTCCTTCAGAATCTAACGAATGAGACTATATAGAACAATATTTAAAACCAATATTTAAATAACACTTAAATGTCCTTAAATTGTCAATTGTCATAATTACTGTAATTCTGGTATTTTCCCTAATCCAGGTCATCCTACTCTCTCTTTATGGCGAGAAACCTCCAGATTATGCTCACACCCTGAGGGAATGTGATGTGTTAACTGGATACTCCTTCCTCTGTCCTTTACACTTACTATGTTATTTAATCCTCACAGCAACACTTCATTACAATTGAGACCTAGAGAAATTAAATAATTGGCCTCGGGCTACATAGCTAGTGAGCGGATTTGCGTTTTGGCAGTTCTACTCAGAGCCCAGGATCTTAATCACTACCAATCTGCTCCTCTAATTCTGTTAACTTGTTCTGGAGCAGAGTTCCAAAGATCTTAGTATAAGAGTGTCAGGAGCAAACTCCCATCACTCCACAGAACAAAACAAAGAGAATACACCATCTTGTAAAACGATTTCACTAAAAAGATCACTTGTACATTCCAGATAAGTTCAGATGGCTTGTGAGTCAGGTGAATTACACCCTTCAGCTAACTCCCTCAGCTTGGCCTTCTCAATATTAAATCACAGCTGGGTTACTTTTACAACCTGTTCCTTAGGGGATGGGGGCACATTTCAAACATATTTGAACAAAAGAATTTTTCAGCAAGTATAATTGCCTCTTGTGATAGGAAAGAATGATGGAAATTAAATATTTTGAGTGCCCCTTAAAAGTATCAGTGTGTCACTAGGGGCTAGCCTATTATTAATTTCAGTTAATCTTTCCAAAGAATGTGTGAAGTAATTATTATTATCTCCATTCGGCAGATGAGAAAACTGAGATTCAAGAAAGCTTACTAACTTTCCTAAAGCCACAAAAGGCAAAGCTGGACTATAAGCCCAGATTTTTTGGTATTCAGAATCCACATCTATCATTTTAGGGTGCCCAAAGTTTCTTCTGGATGCAGAATATGGTTTTTAATTTTAGGGATAGATTTGCATTAAGCTACCCACACTCTTGTATTCAAAGATGTGGGCTTGGGAAAGATGCCTTCCCCTAAGGATCTCTGCAAGAAAATGAATGTGGCAGAGGAGTGAGGGCTTGGAGATTTCTAGAATGGCGTCTAGACGGATAGTGGTGCATTCACTGAGGATCTGACTTGCTTGAAAAACTGACTGACTGCAAAGGAATTTAACGAGTCCAATTTGGGAAATATTATGTTTGAAGTGACATTGGAACATACTGACACAGCTGGCTGGTAGGCAATTGGGAAGGGAGCTCAGGAGTGAAGTTTGGGCTTAAATTGGGAGCACACAGTGTACAGTTGAAGATTTGAGTTAGTGAGAGGATGAGATCTCCCGGGTTGAATATCTACAAAGAACAGAGGACCAAAGATAGAATTCTGTGAATTGCCAAAGCGCTGGGAGCTGAGAAGGAAGAGTCAGTGAAGGAGCCTGTAGAGCACTCTTGGAGGTAGGAGACCTTTCCAGGGGCCAGTGCCTGTGAAGAAAAAGCCGGGGAGACTTGCAAGTAGAAAGGAGCTGTCACTCATATACAACAATAAAGGTAATTGAAGACGATGAAAGCTGAAAAAGGGTCACATGATAAAAAAATTTTACAGTAAGGCATGAGGGATACATTTAAAAAAAATAATGTTTTATTAATGGAGTTTCTAGACAGTGTTTTCAGATCACAGACAAAGCTATTTTTTCACTGTAGACCAACCTAACTATTACAAGCAATAGAAATCATACTGAAAAGAGAAAACCTGCTGGGAGATAATTAGGCATGCAGCATAATCATTTGAGATGAGGTGAGTCTCCCGGCAAGCTTGAGGAACTGTATGGAAGCCTGTGTGGTTGGAGAAAAGTGAGTGAAGAGGAGAGCTGCAGAAGATGGAGTCAGAGAGAGAACCATGAGGGTAGAGAGCATGGGTCCTGAGAGATTACTGTGCAGACTAGGATGCCACTCTGAATGGGATGGGAAACTTCAGTGGGATCCGAGCAGAGTAATGGCGTGATCTGACATATGCTTTCGCAGAATCACATCCGGATGCTACGTTGGGAATAAAGTAGGGCAGACTAGCGGCAAAAAATGGGAGGACCACTTCAGAGACTATTGGGATCCAAGAGGGACATGATAGTGGCTTGGGCCAGAGTGGTAGCGGAACATGTGATGATAAGAAGTCAGACGGCAGATGTATTTTGAAGGCTAAGCCCACAGAGAAAACATCAGAATAGGAAATGGGAACTATAGACACACCACTTTCTTTCCTAAGATTTTTTTTTTTTTTCCCCTGTAAAAAGTAGCTGGTTGGAGGTGGAAGCAGGGTTGAGATGAATTGTTTTCCAGGCTGGGAGAAATCAGAGCATGTTTGTGTGATAATAAGAAAGCTGTAGCAGTAAGGAGAAAGTTAAAATGGGCTAATTGGCAGCATGATGTCCTCGAATAGATGAGAAGGCAAGGGAGGGAGCTACGCCAACGGGAAAAAATGGCTCACTTCTACTCATTACTCTGGACTCTGACCAGGTAGGTCCCGAACTTTGCACGTACGGATGTCTTTTTAACATGAACGATTTTCAACGACTGTCTATGTTAGCTTTGTACTTTGAGTACTCATGGATGAAGAAAACAAAATTATGACTGTGTTGCTAATTATAACAGCTGTAAAGTTCCATTGAAGAAGAGTACAGTTATGTGAGAGGCATTGTTTTTGTTCAATCTAGCCCCAATGTTTGCTGCATACATAGACCACCATATCATTGGAAACCAAAGATTCATGCCTACTGCCCACTGCATGGCCCCTCGTTTTCTGAACATGCCCGGGCGCTTCTGCATGTGCGGTCTCCTTCAGGATGCCCTTGTATCTAACACATCCTTCAGGGTGTAGCACAGCTCCTGTTCCACAAATTATTTTCAGTCACAGGCTTCACCCTTTCTTTGCATTCCAGAAATGAATTTCTTCCTGTCCTTTACCTGTATTCTGTTTGTATACCTCTGGACCCTTAAATACTTTAAATCTGTGCCCTATGCAAACACATACTTGTCTACGCAGCTTCTCTCCTCTATTACCTGAGATTATTTCAGCCTGAAATGATGTCTTGTTCATTTGGTTTCCCAGCAATGGATGGTTCAGTATTGAATGGAATGGAAATATTGAAAACTGGATTTGTTTTGTGGCATTCCAGAGGATGGAGTTAGTATTAGTGGGCAACATTAAGGATACGATTTTGGCTTAATCGACGGAAAGACATGATAACATTTTGACATCTCAAAAATGGGAAAGACTATTATTTTAAAAACAAGTTCCAGGTAACTGAAAATAACTGACCCCAGTCAGTTCTTCTCCCGACTACCATTTAAGCTTGGAGCGCTATACCAAGTGTATAATATATAGCATCACATTTAGTCTTTACACTAGTCCCACAAATGAGGAATTTTAATCATCCCCATTTTACTTTAAATGGTTAAGCAACTTGCCTCAGTACACAGCTTATAGGTGACAGTGCTGGTATTGGAACTCAAGTCTGTGTGATGCCCAGGTCTAGATATTTGACTCAGATGCCTCGCTGTGTGTGTGGGGGGAAATTCCCACATTGGGTAGGATGTAGGAATAGATAAACCTCTGAGGTTATAAAGGAATATACAGTTCTAGGAAAATGCAAATTAGGTAGACTCCTATGCTTTTATGATAGTTTAGCAAGCCTGCTTTCCAAAAGAGAGCCAAGAGATAGAACCTAGTCTATCCATAGTGACGTGCCAAGATAATCTTTCACTTCGTTCATCCGCATTTATTCTTAGGTCCAAGTTATCCCTGATTCAGAATGAGAACAGGTCCACAGTCTTTGCTAACCACATTATGATAGGATAAACACTGAGTGGGGCTTGGGGAGCTTAGAAGACCTCTGCCAATGTTGAGGACACTCTAGCTCTTTGAGCACTGGACACAACTCATAGACGCCGTCATTAATATTACCAGAATTCTCAGCATGTGCCTGCAGTAGGCAATTAATTTTATCTCCTTTCTCCTTCATCCTCTTCGAGTCCACACATACCTTAAGATACTTTCTAGAGTAGAAATAACATAAAGATATCATTTTTATTTGATACTGTGTCATCTATGAATATAAGAAAAAATACGGTATATTTATATGGTGAGCCATGGATCCAATTCCTCTCAAGTGCCAAGTTTTTAAAAGCGTTTTATTTTGGATGTTTTGTTCAAGAAAACATGCATTTACATGCATACAGTGGAACTAGAACAAAGAATGTTGAATGGAGACATATCATTTATGCACTTTCTCATCATATTTCAAGATGTTTACTCTTTCAGCAAATAATCTTACTTGACATTTAGAATCTTGGAGCGCGGAGAGAGGAATTAGCACCCCAGCCTTTTGTGCTTCTGCTGGCTACTTTGACAGTCCAGTCAGGATAAACGAAGAAAGCTTTATTCAAGTGAACATCAACTTCACTTTTCATTGAACTATGACCTTAAAAAACCAATCTTTTAACTTCCTTCAGGGAGCCCTGTGACTGACTGCCTTGTCAGCAAGCTACTTTTCCTGAACCTAAGTTATTTCCTTTCCTACAGAGAAAAATTGCTGTTATCACTTCCAACCCTTTCAGTAATGGCCATTTTCATGTATAGTTTACCCTTTCAAAAAAAAAAAATGAATGTCTTTTCCTTTTTGCTTATTTGCTAAAAAATTGTTTATCCTAAAGAAAAATGTAAGGATATAAGCACATTTCATGGTCTGTGGAAAAATCAGCATTTGCAGAGATTTCTGATCCAAGAGACAGCTAAAAGTTCTCTAAAACACCTATTTTAAGACATTCATTTCAATTATCTAAACATAAGAAAAACATGGTCTGGTTAAAGCCAGCATCACCCAAGTTACTTCCCAATTTATCTCATTACCTTTTTTTTTTTTTCCAGTTTCTATTCTGCATACTTTTCTCTAACATTTAACACTGGGGCTACATCTGTCTTGTTTGACATAACCCCAGCCTTGGCTTTTGAGACCTGGTGCAACCTGATTTCTTCTCTTACTGATTTTTCTCACCCTTTTTCCCTAGCTCCTCTCTCACCTCTTCTGGCCCTTTAAATGTTCTATCCTCAGCATCCTGCTCTGTTTCTACATATTCTAACTGGACATTCTCACATCCACTCGCCTAGCCTCAAGCCTTGTCTACTCACTGATTATTCCCACATTTAACCTAGACTTCTCTCTTGAACTCCTGCCCAAATACCTCCTAGATGTCCCACAGTTCACCTCCAGCTTAACATGTCCCAAACTGCACCCAGTATCTTCCTCTCAGCCAGATCTTCCTGTTCTCCTTATCTCATGAATACTTTCATGCACCCAGACACCCAAGCTTAAAATCACTGAGTAATTCTCCTCTGAAAGATTTCTCCTATCTGTCCCTCCTCTTCCTTCCCGATGCGGTATACTTAGTTCAGGCACTAACCAATTCTCCCCCAGGTGATCACACCTGTTTCCTAACTCCCTGGTTTCTTATCCTAGTCTACCTTGATGTCAGAGACTTATTATGAAAATGACATTCGGTGTAACATCCTTTTGCTTTAAAACCTTTGATAGTCCCTATTTCATATACAGGAAAACCCCAAACCCCTTCACAGACAATTTAAAGCTATCTGCAGTTTAGACTCAAGTGACTCTGCTGGGCCCATCTTTTACCATCACCCCACCCCAAAGGCATGTGTGCTAAATTCAGCATAATCTCTATATCTTTTTGTCATTGCACATGCCATTATTATCTCTACTCGAGAGGTTTTCCTCTATTTTCTTTTCCCTACCTAATGACCGATGCCATTCATTTTTCAAGAGCCCCACCACATGCCATCTCTTCTTTGACGTCTACCCTGGCTTCTGCAGGAGCACGTCCTCCGTCTGCTCTTAGAGCCCTTAGCCTACCTTCCCACTAGCATCAGGATGCCCAATTGTAAACATTACACAACAGTGAAGGACTCTTAAAGAGCAGGGCATATGTCTCCTTCTCGCATTACAAAAGTCTATCATTATGTCTGATTTGCGATAAACTTTTAGTTCTTATTTATTTGTTAAAGAAATGGAATTAATAGGTAATAATGAAAACTCTTAAGAATGGCCCACCTGATTCCAAATATCTGTCCTAAATATTTATGGTTACTCCATATTTTCTTTCTTCCAAAGATCTTTGTTCCCTTCTAATCTATAACAAGCTATCAGTGGGGCACCTGGGATTGGCAACTAGGACCCAAGACTGAGGACAGAGAAAGAATTCAATAACTTCGCTGACAGACACTGGAGTCAGAGCCAACATTCTTAAGAGATGATGGGTGTGGCCGGCCGCTACCAGCCTCAATCCGCTACATTATAAAACTGGGAGCTAGAGAGAGAGGTGGTAAACCTAAGGGTCATTAGAGTTCAGTGTGTGTGAGATGAGAGGCAGTTCCCTCCCCTTCCCGTGGGGAATGGAAATGCGGGTACCCGGTCTTTCTCCCTAAAACCTCCTTAGGGGTTCTAAGAGAATTATTCACAAAGACTGTTGTATCCTTTGGTTCCCTATTTGAGCATTTCTGAGGAAAAGGACTTGTGAATTTATCATGGGAGCAGGGGAGATGAGTATTAGTGAGAGCGGGGCTAGAGGGGGGCAGTGTTAACCTGGGGGCACCCGGTTTAATGGCCGAGACAGGAGATGTCTGTGGGCCAAGTGGATGCTACTTAGAATGTAACTGAGGTTGCTTCACGCCAGTTCCAATACAGTTTTCCCACCACGCTCCAGCTGCAGAAGACTGTGGAGTATATGGCCAGTGACAAGAGCTGAGGGGCTTGAATGGCTGAGATGGATTTCCAACTTCCCAAATCACTGGGGCTCAAAGGACTCCTATCTCTAGTCCCCAGAGACAGCCAGAATCTGGAGGCCTGCCTCCAGAGGGCATAAATGGCCAGGCTGTGTCCACAGAAGCAGCACTTACCAAGAGACAGACATTATGGTGGTGGCCTGTTCGCACGATGCTCTTCTCGTTCCCTGTCTTACCTCTCAGCTCAACACCCTGGAAGGGTAATCCTAGAAGGGGGATACAAGGTGGTGGTGCCCTGAAACAGCCCTCCAGACGGGCAGGGCACCAGTTCATGCTTGTACGGGGTAAAGTGGAGGAGGGCAGAAGGTGAAGATAAACTCATGTTTAATGACTGGCTGGACTGAGGTTTAATATCTGAAAACAACTGGAAAATTATGGAGCTGCCTCAGTTGCCTGAGCAGATCCACTACCCAGCAGAGAATTAATACTTGACATAGTACAATTGGGAAGAATGATTTAGAAACACAAAGGCTTTATATTTCTTGTTGAGTGAACACTGCTTTATAAATTAGGTACGTGTGGAAACCCATTTCAATTCAGAGACACTCTGCACAGAAAGAACAAAATTCAACCTCAAACCACTATCAAAGCAAAACTTCCATTACTGATTTATCCCTGAATCTGACAGGTAATGTCAGATTCACTAATGTCCCCAGTGGGCCCTCTGGGTATCAGAATTGGTCAGAGGTTCCCATGGAGGACATGCAGAAATGAAGTCTTGCTCTGACCCAAAGGGGCTCACAGTATAAAGATTAAGTGAAGATATATGGCAGCTCCTACTCAGATCACAGTTTAGAATGGGTACCTAAGCAGTTTCAGGATGATCTGGAACTTTCTGGAACCACTGAGAACTCTGCTGATTAGTATATCAGGAGATATTCAATATATTATAGAAGCCAGCCATGTTTGGAAATAGCTGATATGTTTGTTCTTCTCTCAAGAGCAGGAATGCAAAGTATTTCATGATGTTACAGAATATTAACAGTAATTTCTCCCAAAATTCTTCTGAAGGAAGACTAGGCCATCCTTGAACTCCCTCTAATTCTCTCTCTGTTACCTCAACTCTTGCACCTCCATTGTATACATACATATTGCATAATGTAGACTCTGTTCCCGCCAGTCCTTTACCAGTCTATTTTCTGACCAATTTCTTGCTTTCTTGGATCATTTTCCCATAATGTCTCTGAAAATCTGAGGCACTCTGCTGTAATAGAATTCCTTGCATCATATAATATTAGTCTTTCAGGTATTGGATTACCCATACACCCGTTTGTAGAGGTCTTTGATTTTTTAACTTCCTCCGTGAAAGATGCCTCTTCTCCTCTTGAATCTTTTGTGTTCCAGCCAATTTCCCGTTATCTCCCTCTTCTCTGGGACCCAATTTCCCTGAACTTCAGCATTCTCTTTAGCCAGCTTTCCCTGGAAGCCTATTTTACTACTCCTGGGGGCATCCTTGACAACATATAAGCAACAGCCACAGAAATGTGTACGAGAAACCCCAATAATTGTCAAAGTTCAGTTTCAGAAGGTTTCATACATACGGGTTCTGTTGATGCTAGAAGGAACCAAGTAATCAGAGGTAGGCAGCCATGGGAATTAGCTAAAATGCACTAACATTTTCAATAGTAACATATGGTTACAGATAGTAGAGTATACACATAGTAACAACACAGTCATTTTAATCCTTAACTCTGTGTGAAGTCACATTGTGTGTTTTAATGTAGGACCTCAAAACAACCCAATAAGAAATCGAGCAAAGACTGTTTCTAATGATAAGCAGTGAGTCTGGCCTCCCAACCTCTCCCTCAATTTTTAAATGGGCCCAAGTAATTTAAAAACCAGAATTACTGGACAGAAGTAGTCTGGGCAGCCCTGATATACCTTGTGTGGTAAGGATAGGTGAATTTTGGTGCGGCAGTTACAGTGGCTCTTTTTTACGCTCTGGAAGTCCAATTTTAAACATCCACTTCCATCGGGGACTCTGGGATTGCAATAAACAGTATGAGATATGCTTTATGACACGGTGATGGAAGTAATCATGGAATACTCTTATGCTTTGCAGATGCGGGCAACTTCTTCCCTTTTGATGTAAAATATAACATGAAGTCTTTGCATTAAAATCAGAGGTATAAAATTTGCTAGCATCTGTAAATATTTTATTCTTCAGGTACTCCCTGGTCCTGAAAATAAAAGGTAGGGAACGTTGACTGAATTTCAGAGATCACCTCCATCCAAGAAGAAACCACCCAGTTTCTTTATCATAACAGCTCCCCCTGCTGCTTCCAAGTGAAGGTTTCGTGATTGTTTGCCGTTTTCCTTTCATTCTTTGAGGGACTCTGGAAACATGGCTGGAAAACATTATCCTCAACTGAACCGTAGCCAGGAAAGTCTCAGGAGGGAATTCTTTCCTGACATAAAATTAAACCTGGCTTCAGCATATCTTTGGGGGGGAAAAGGAGGAAAACTTACTGTTGATGTTGCTTGGCTTGGCTTTCTTTCTGTTCTTAAAGCAACATTATTTTTAAAATCGGTAACAAAACCTGTCAACTGCCAAGTCAGCCCAAGCCTCCCAGCCTCTCTCAGCTCAGCTCTCTCCGTCTTGCCCTCTTCCGTTGCCTCACTCCACACAAACTTGGCAAAATTTATCCATAAACAGATGCCTTTTAACTCACCGATGTTAGGAGCAGTGGCTCTCTCTCTGCCGTGGAAGGGAACCTGGTGCCGAAAGTCCCACGGAGTCCCAGGCACGGGTGGCACCGATGTGACAGCAGAGCCGCGGAGTGACCAGACCTCCAGGTGACTTGTCTTTCAGCCCTGCCCCATCGATAGCTGTCTCACGACTTCAGAGTTGGCTCAGGAACAATTGGCCGCAGGCGATATATTTTCAGGTCCAACAGGATGCACTGCTTACTGAGAGCGGAAAATCTGGAAGCTGTGGTTGGAGAAGGCCTTTGCCTCTCTGTGCCTATGGTAGATGGTGTGATGAACATTATCGTGTGACCTGATGCCACTGGTGGGGAGATGCCAAGTTATTCACCCAAGGGGCAGATGTTGTTAGAGTCATTGACTTCAAAAAAAAAAAGAATTGCCTCCATCAGGGCTCTGATGCTCTGGTGGATGAAAGAGATCGTGCATCTCAAGATTAGCCCATTTTGAGCTTATTTTTGTGTATGGTGTTAGGGAGTGATCTAATCTCATACTTTTACATGTACCTGTCCAGTTTTCCCAGCACCACTTATTGAAGAGGCTGTCCTTTCTCCACTGTACATTCCTGCCTCCTTTATCAAAGATAAGGTGACCATATGTGCATGGGTTTATCTCTGGGCTTTCTATCCTGTTCCATTGATCTATCTTTCTATTTTTGTGCCAGTACCATACTGTCTTGATTGCTGTAGCTTTGTAGTATAGTCTGAAGTCAGGGAGCCTGATTCCTCCAGCTCCGTTTTTCATTCTCAAGATTGCTTTGGCTATTCGGGGTCTTTTGTGTTTCCATACAAATTGTGAAATTTTTTGTTCTAGTTCTGTGAAAAATGCCAGTGGTAGTTTGATAGGGATTGCATTGAATCCGTAGATTGCTTTGGGTAGTCGAGTCATTTTCACAATGTTGATTCTTCCAATCCAAGAACATGGTATATCTCTCCATCTATGTATATCATCTTTAATTTCTTTCATCAGTGTCTTATAATTTTCTGCATACAGGTCTTTTGTCTCCTTAGGTAGGTTTATTCCTAGATATTATTTAAAGACCTAAATGTAAGGCCAGAAACTATCAAACCCTTAGAGGAAAACATAGGCAGAACACTCTATGACATAAATCATAGCAAGATCCTTTCTGACCCACCTCCTAGAGAAATGGAAATAAAAACAAAAATAAACAAATGGGACCTAATGAAACTTCAAAGCTTTTGCACAGCAAAGGAAACCATAAACAAGACCAAAAGACAACCCTCAGAATGGGAGAAAATATTTGCAAATGAAGCAACTGACAAAGGATTAATCTCCAAAATTTACAAGCAGCTCATGCAGCTCAATAACAAAAAGACAAACAACCCAATCCAAAAATGGGCAGAAGACCTAAACAGACATTTCTCCAAAGAAGATATACAGATTGCCAACAAACACATGAAAGAATGCTCAACATCATTAATCATTAGAGAAATGCAAATCAAAACTACAATGAGATATCATCTCACACCAGTCAGAATGGCCATCATCAAAAAATCTAGAAACAATAAATGCTGGAGAGGTTGTGGAGAAAAGGGAACACTCTTGCACTGCTGGTGGGAATGTAAATTGGTAAGCCACTATGGAGAACAGTATGGAGGTTCCTTAAAAAACTACAAATAGAACTACCATATGACCCAGCAATCCCACCACTGGGCATATACACTGAGGAAAACATAATTCAAAAAGAGTCATGTACCAAAATGTTCATTGCAGCTCTATTTACAATAGCCCAGAGATGGAAACAACCTAAGTGTCCATCATCGGATGAATGGATAAAGAAGATGTGGCACATGTATACAATGGAATATTACTCAGCCATAAAAAGAAATGAAATTGAGCTATTTGTAATGAGGTGGATAGACCTAGAGTCTGTCATACAGAGTGAAGTAAGTCAGAAAGAGAAAGACAAATACCGTATGCTAACACATATATATGGAATTTAAGGAAAAAAATGTCATGAAGAACCTAGGGGTTAGACAGGAAAAAAGACACAGACCTACTAGAGAATGGACTTGAGGATATGGGGAGGGGGAAGGGTAAGCTGTGACAAAGCGAGAGAGAGGCATGGACATATATACACTAGCAAACGTAAGGTAGATAGCTAGTGGGAAGCAGCCTCATAGCACAGGGAGATCAGCTCGGTGCTTTGTGACCACCTGGAGGGGTGGGATAGGGAGGGTGGGAGGGAGGGAGACGCAAGAGGGAAGAGATATGGGAACATATGTATATGTATAACTGATTCACTTTGTTATAAAGCAGAAACTAACACACCATTGTAAAGCAATTATACTCCAATAAAGATGTAAAAAAAAATTAAATAAATAAATAATAATAAAAAGAAAAAACAATAAAAATAAAAAGATTAGCCCAGACATACTTACTAAACCAGTGCTGGCCTGGGGTCACTCTTTTCTCTGGCATGACCTTCCTTTCTATTCCCATCAAAAACAATGACTTAGAAAGTCTGTCTATGGTGTGAGAGGATTACAGCAAGTACACTAACACCTGTCAGAAGTTTTGTACAATAGCACACAGCATGATCATTATGGGTTCAGGAACGTTCAGGCATTGGTGTCTGGCTCTGAATCTACTACTCTCATTAAAATGCATCTGTAGGATAACAGAATGCTGTGTTTGGCATTATCTAGTTAAACTGCACTCTGTGTAGACCAGGAAACAGTATATGACACACTCCATGTACTCTGTTAGGAAAGGGGCAGAGATGGGATGCTAGGATGCTAACACACTGAGAACTTGCCTGTGTGGTCTGGTTTAAGACCTAATTGTTTTCCTTGCTTAAGAATTTCTCCTTCAACTGGCCTATATAAAAGGCTGCTTTTTGGAGGTGAAGGTATTCTCCATCTGAGGCATTCATTTAAAATTTAAATATTTCAGAACAGGATAGTAAAGTAACATTTTACAGTGAACTGTGTTTTTAGAGGAAACAGCTAGCCAGTTGCCTAGCTAGGCCCTGAGGACAGGATGACATTGTGAAGTGGTTCTCTGAAGAAGGTGAGTTGAAGCAGAAGGGTCAGGACAGAGGCAGTGGGTGTCACCTGGGAGGGTCTGGGAGGGCCTGGGGGGGATCACAGGTGGGGACACCTGGGCATCTTGGGGACAAAATGAGAGCACTGTGAGCTGGGGCTTGGTCAATAGGGATGGAAATTGTGGGATCTCGTGAAGAGAGAGGTGCAAGGAGAGTAGGCTCTAAAGACAAATCCGACTTCTCTTTCATAGTTTTCTGAGGCCTAACCTGAGAATTGGTCCTGCGTCCCTCAATGTCCAGACACTTACAAAGTGATTTCGTTGTTTTGCATCCTAACAGGTGACTTTCCTCTTCATCTGCTTGATCAGGTCTTAGAATAAAGACTAGGGAGTTGGGTTCTGGAAGAGAGGGCACAGTTCATTCCAGCTGTCACAACTTTAGCCTGCCTGTCATCATCTCCTTCCTGGATGGGAGCAGTATTATTCTCCTGTCCACTCCCCCTGTTCCAGATTCATCTCATCCAAAGGGAACGCTGATGGTGTCACGAGCCTACTAAAAGATATTAAATGTTCATATTTGGTCAACTGAATGATTTCTCACCTGTAGTAGATAGATTTATTGTTACCAACTATTTAGCCCTCTTTCCTGAGAGAGGACCATACATCCTCTTTCATGGCAATGTGACTTTTAGTGCTTCCTGTGTTGGAGGGGTATCTTTCGCTCTGTTGACGTCAGGGTTGGCCATATGATTTATTTTTGCCAATAGAATATGAGCAGATATGACATATGGCTTGTTTCTGGCAGAAGCTTCAAAAGCCATCGTATGTTTCGGCCGGTCCTTTGCCTTGGGAGACCAGGTTTCCCAAGTAGGAGCAGATCCTTCAGTCTGAGTCGAAGAATAAGATGAGAAGACACATGATATGGAGTCATAGAAGCCACCAGCAGGGAACACAGATGAGAAACAAATGTCTGTTGCTGTAAGCCACTGAGATTTGGGGTTTGCTTGGTGCAACAGCAGAATTAACTCATAGAAATCCATTCCACAATTTATCCTCAACCTACTTTTCTAGACTTACATGGCTTTACAACAGCACATGTACCCTACACTCCAGCCAATCTAGAAGAATTTCCATTCCCCAGCCTCTGTGTTTCTTTTATTATTCTCCTAGCTCAAATTGCCTGTCCCCAATCTTCAACAAATCTCACTTTAGAGAATCTTCCAGCTAGCTCTAAATCTAACTCACCTACAAAATCTTTCTGAATGTCTTGGTTTGAAATGATTTTTCCCTTCTCTGAATTCCCACGAGCATTCATGGCTATGCTACCTATCACTCTATTCGTTAATAATAAAAAGCACTATTTATAGAGCATGTACTACATACCAGGGATAGCTGTACATATATGTGTATCTATGAATACCAGATGTTGGTTTTTACCAACTGTGTTTGTAGACACTAAGATGGGGTAAAAACAAAAAGGCTTGGGCTTCCCTGGTGGCGCAGTGGTTGAGAATCTGCCTGCTAATGCAGGGGACACGGGTTCGAGCCCTGGTCTGGGAGGATCCCACATGCTGCGGAGCAACTAGGTCCGTGAGCCACAACTACTGAGCCTGCGCGCCTGGAGCCTGTGCTCCCCAACAAGAGGGGCCGCGATAGTGAAAGGCCCGCACACCGCGATGAAGAGTGGCCCCAGCTTGCCACAACTAGAGAAAGCCCTCGCACAGAAACGAAGACCCAACACAGCAAAAATAAATTAATTAATTAATAAACTCCTACCCCCAACATCTTCTAAAAAAAAAAAAAGGGCTTATTGTGGGTGAAAAACCTGTAAAGATAAAAGGGGAGGAAGTAGTAGAAAGTGGCAAGAGTCTTCCTACCACAGTGACAGTGATCATCTGACACCTGTGGAAGAAGACAGGGAGGACGGAAGCTTGGGTAGAAAGAGTTTCGAGCTGCAATGCAATTCCAAGAAATGTTCTGCCAAGTCAGTGGGAGTCTTTAAACCAAAGTCATCTTTGGGAGGAAGGGGTCTCCTATCTCAAATGACCTGCAATTGTTCCCCTATCATCCTTGGCCATTAGCTGGGAGCAGCCTTGTGGGAATATATTATAGTGGATCCCAAACAACAAGAGCTGGGGTTTGTTCATCAGTGATGCTCCCACAACATAAAAGATGAACAGTTCTTTATCATGGCCATCACATCAACACTAGCTTATTGAATCCTCACAAAAACCCTATGAGGTTAGGACTGGTATCATTTTTGCTTTAAAGTAAGGACACGGAGGCCTAGAGAGGTTAAGTGACTTTATTGCCATCACCCAGCTAGTAATGGGCTGGAGCCTGAGCTTGTCCTCTAAGCTATCATTGTAAGCACATGAATGAGTTAAATGCACCTTGGTGTTGCCTGTGAGAAGGTGGAAACCTGAGCGGACAGTGATCAATGCCACCTTGTTCTTGTTGGATCCAGAAATGCACAAGCCTCCCTCCAGTTTTCATGACACACAAGCTCTTCCCCTATCTGTGGGTCAAGGAATAGAACCAGATGTTTCTGATAAAATATTATGAAATATTTTATGAATAAAACAGCTCCATAGAAGTGCTTCCTAAAACCCCACGGAAACAGGTTTCTCAGATGCTTTTTCCTATAATTCTTTTTTTTCTTTTTAAGAGAAGGAGGTTGAGAATAGGGTGGTTGATCAGAAGAACAAGGTTTCAGAACTCTGAGCAGGGTTGGAGAAGAGGTCCAAGAGAATACAGAGAGCCTTATGGGGTAAGAGACTGGAAATGTGGAAGAGCTGGCAGGCCCCGGCTCCTTGAGACCACAGGCATAGGGCACCCCGAGGGGCAGGACGGCAGGGGCCGACTATCTAAGGCGTAACCACCTGGTGGTCAGGCTGGCTTGAATTAGGGAAGAGCACGGAGCCTGTAAGGCGGCTGACGTTTCCGTTACCTGGAGACGTTACTTCCACAAAGCCGGTAAAACTAGCTCTTGGATTTGGGGTTGCTGCCACTCTGAGAGCTACTGAAAAAAGTCCTTGGGCCCATGACAGCAACAGCATAGAGTGGTAATAATGAAGACACTCACCAATAACTTGCTTAAAAACCCGCAAAGGTCAATGCCATACTCAAACTAAAGAGAGCCACCCACCAGCTGCAAGTCGGCAGGTGAGGCCAAGATGGGAAGAAAAGGAAACAAGACAGCCTTGCGAAGGTACGGTGGGCGGAGCCAAGGCTGCATGAAACCTCGCGAGAAAAACAGTACTTCACTCTGGCAAACCAAAGAGGAGCAAAGTGATGAAGAAAAGGTGAGGAAGGCAAAGTCTGCTCTTTGTTGTTATGAGAGGGGTGGACCATTCCCGGAGAATACCAGGTCCAGGTGTGGCGTGAATGGAGCAAACTCCTATTCCAATTCCCAGCTCCAAAAATGTGCTCCATTTACTGTATTGTCCTCAGATATTAACCTGATGAGAGCAGATACTCCACTTGATCGTAGCCAAAAGGCCGGGAAGCGATTCTTTCCTGTAATTCCTGAGCCATTATTCCAGTCCTATTTCCTGCTGCATCTAATCAATGATGTGTTGTTATAGTATGCCTATTGTTTTGGTCTTCTGAATCCATATCTTTTTTTCTCCTGAGATTAATTTTTTTCTTTCTTGTTATGTTTCCCATTATTGAGAAGTTGTGAATGGTCTTGCTGAGAAAAGCTGATAAGGACTGACTTAGATAGATAGTTGGTATTTTGAAAGGAGACCAACTACTTTCCCCAACCCCAAAAACAAATAAAGAAAAGAAAACAGAAGGACTTTTAGGGTTAGGGTAAGTAAACCATTGTTTCCTATATTCCTATAAACGAAGCACCTTTTTCTTACCTTTCTCTTTGGGTCCAGTTTAAAAAAACAAAGCAAAACAAAAACACCCAACAAATAACTCACAGCCATTTGATTATATGTATATCTATTTTATATATATATATATATATAATCAAATATGTGTATTATATATACACACATATATATATAATAGAGAGATGAGTATGTGATATGATATATAGATTTATCTATATATATGGTATGAATACACAAGATAGACTTCTTTCTACTGCAGTAGGTGGGGTTACATAGAATGCTGGCATGTGGTAGAATCAAAACACTCCCTAGGGCGAATGCTATCTGCGGAAGTTGCAAGGAGAAACTAAAAGACACCAAGCAAGCAACTGTACAGTCAACCTCCCAAATCCTCCCTGGATCCTTGCACTAATCACTGTTCCCCTGACCACAGTGTGTGGCATTTTACTTTTCAGCTCAGGGTCAAGACTTGCCCTGGACATGGCACTGGAGGTGGGATCAACTACCCTATAAGCTCTTTTAACGTGTGCCACAAACAAGCCTAGTTAATGCGTTTGTAATTAAAAGGCATTTTTCTCCCACTGCCACTTTAAGATGAATTCATTGAAGAAGCTTTTTTTTTTTTTTTTCTGTCTGCCTTTGGAAGAAAACTATCAAGGACCATGACATTTCTGGTCATCCTCATTTTATAAAAAGAGACCTCCAGATCTCCTAAGTCTTATTTCAGAAATTAGGATCTTCAGTCATAATATGGTAATTAACACTACGATTTGCATTTGCAAATAAGACTTGTACTCCATTTGCTAGAGGTGGCACTGGACAAGTCTGTCTTTGGAGAAAAGGATGTGATGGGTTTCTTGCTTCTTTGCCCATCTTTCCTGTCACCCAATAGCTGTTCTTTCTGACCTGGGGCTGAAAATAGGAGAGGAAAGACAGATAAAGGGGAAAGAAAAAATCCACTTAATTGTCCTGCCTGTAAGCTGGCTTCTTGTGCTCATAGCCTCACAGATAGTCCTCCAGACTCACGACCTGCTCGGCCCCTCGGACAGTAACAGACAACAGTTCTCTTCACCTTTGACCTATTGTTCCTATTACCCCTCAGCCTCTGATTTTCAGGTGCTTCATTTTACACAGATCCTCTCAGTCCCAATTCCCTTGTCCTCTGGCAGAAGTTCTTTAAGGCACATCTTTAGGATCCCACATAAAAGGGTCCCCAGCGGGCATCCCTTCCCCAGAGCCTCCACCTGGCTGTAGGCATGCCAGATCTTGACTTGCAGTCAGAGGGGAGCAAAGTTATCTCCTAGCCACAGTTCTCTCTGCTCCCGCAGAGCACCAGAGGGAATTTGGTATGTGTCAGAGGAACCTCCCAAACCCAGCAACAAAAGCAGTTTCTCAGAGCTGTCTCCTTTGAAAGCCCTCCCACTAGACTCCAAGTCAGGAGCCAGGCCTCACCTTCACCCCTTGCCATGGGGTGGAGGGTAGAACTCAAAGTACAGCTTTTTCTATCTAAAGCCTTCTCTTAAAATCTTCCTCTTAATTTCCAGTTTGGGGAATCTTTTTACCCTTGAAGTGGGTCAAGGCCCCAAATCATGTACCTGGTTCTGAGCAATTTCCTTTGAAGTTTGCATCCTGATTTTCAGCCTCTCCTCTCACTTGATATCTGATGTTGTTTACATGGCATTTCAGTTGAATCTTCCATTTCATACCATGTGTCATCTTTTTTCAATGTTCTCTGCCCCTTTTAGCATCTTCTGTGGAAATTTCCATGTTCTTATGCTGCATACTCTACCAAGTCCCTAAAATGTGTCACCTCCCTGGGGCTTAGCCTTCCTTGGTCCTCCTCCTCCCTTTTTGACATCTGACCTGTCCCAGTCCTCCCAACAGCACACCATCATATTTTAGATTTGGGGCTTCCATCCTCAGGGCCCTGATCTTTGCTAAGGGAGCTTCGGTGACTCCTGTGAATGCTCTGTCCTGTGTTCTTTTTCCACATGGCACAGGGCATGTTCTTACACTATCAATTGAAAGTAACAACTTGACCCAGAAGTTTTCTAAATTGGAGGATGGCTTGTTGTTCTTCTTGTTGTTTTTACTTTTTAGCAAAACCCTTTTTACAAACTAAATATTTCAATCCATTTGCTAGTAAAAGTTTCAAACAGATAAAACATGAATAAGTGGGAATAAAGTGAGAGTGGGCTCCCAGAGACCACCCATCTGGCTTCCTCCGCAGCCCCACAGGCACTGATAAAGAAGCCTGGGGCGTCAGGAAACACACTTGGAAAATCTCGACTTTTAAACAAAACGTGACTTTTAAAACGGGAGCAAAGCATGGAAGATTGATTTTGGGGAAGGGTTGTGTGCCCCACAGCCCTTCAGAAGTTACACCATATGGGCTGCCTCCTCTCTATGAAAATTAGTGAACGCTAGGGGCCCCAGCCCCAATTCCCGGCTTACTTTTGATACAGTCAGCTTCTAAATGCCACCTCTTGGCAAGACCTCAATGTGCCTTGGAATTTGGTTTATTTATTTCTTTAAAACCCAAGCTTCTGAAATGGAATCCCTATGAAGAGACTCATAAAGGCAAGGGCTTCTTTTCTTTAAAAACCGAAAAAACGAAACTAAAAACAAACAGCTCTCAAAACTTTATTCTGTGGATTATGTTTATGGCATTTTAATGCCATTCCTTAAATCTCTAAACCATATGAACTGCTGAGACTTTAACAGACTAATTATGCTGCTGGCCTTTTGAACCTGGACTGCTAGGGACTATGTTACTGCTCTGAGTTTTAAAAGGAGAGCCAAAATGTCCCTTTACCTTTTCCGTGTCAGTTTTTTCTCCTATAAATGTACCAACACTCTGTGATATTGACATCATCTGGCCAACACAGAGGAATGGACCCTACCCTTTAGCTGTCCCACCCGCCAGCCACGTGGGTGTTTAGACATTCTCATACATATTCAGATTTCCTAGTTAGGCATGTGGAGCAAATCAAGCGGTTGCTACTTAGGGAGGAATTGGCAGGATGACTTTTCTTCTTTTTGGGTGAGGAAGGATTCAGGAAGAGTAGAGGGAAAAGGATTCTGAAGTAACACTAGAAAAAGAAAACAGTCTCTTTCCTCCCTCCCTCACAATCACTTCTCTATTGGTGACCCCATAAGAGTTGGTGTTTGTGAAATAGGACTCTTAAGGACTCCGCTCTAGTGAACAAAACAAGCTGCCATGATCCCAACAGGCCTCACACTAGGCATGGTCAGAGTCTGAAAGGCCTGGACCCACAAAAATTTTGGACTGATTATTTTGCATTGCCTGCACTTCATCCCTGGGAGGAATGAAGCCTAGAGCTGGGCGGGGAAGCCAAGGAGGCTTGTGAGGGCATCTGGTGTGCTTTCCTTACCCCCTGGGCATCCTTGATTGTTGAGCAGTCTAAAGAGAGCTGAGATTCTCAGAGCTTTGTTGAGGAATGACAAATGGCCAATGTGAGCTGTGGAAGCAGCTTTCAGGAGGCATCTGCTCTGATTAACCTCTTTTTTGACATCTGAGGTGGCAAGAAACCCTCTGCACTGATTGGAAAACATTGTTTAAAACAACTGCTACCTTTAGAAAGCAACCATTTTTACTTAAAATTTACTTCCGAAGAATGTTGGACTGAAGGATTGATATCTAATGATTAAAATCTAGTAATTAATCTCCGGAAGCCAGAAAGAGAGGAATCAGAGCTACTTCACCAAGGAGGTCAGCTCAGCTCCTCCACAAACACCCATGAACACCCCAAACCACTTTTCTCTCTTTTGATGTTTATAGGTCACACGTGCAACTTGGCACAAGAGTATGTACAGTCTTACATGGTGAATGATTGTTTTATATGTTCTGTCTTGACTCCTCAGTGATCTATTTCTTAAAGGCAAAGAACGAGAACATGGGTTACATTTTTAATATACCACACAAGGTTTCCCTGCTCAGTGCTGGGCACAGGACAGGTCCTCAGAAAATCTTGGTTTGTTGATCAGTGATTGGCAAGTTCCAGTAATTGTCAAATGCATCGAAGAGCCCAACACCAAGCCTTGGTCTGCTTCTGCTGATCGATGGTATTGGCCAAAGAAGCAACAGCCACGGGCATTCGGGAAGCTGCGGTCAGTTTTATGGCATTCCAGGCTGAAAAGTATCATCTGTTCAAAATGCTTAAAACTAACTTGTATATTAAATATGACTAATTTTTTCTTCCTTGTCAATTTTTGTGCCTAAGTATTCTCACGGTAATATAACATAAAAGCTAACACAGACCTTGGAGCATTCACATTCCAGCTCTGCTATTTATTGGTTGTGACCTTGAGGAATTCTATAACTCTAAATATCTTTTTCCCTCTCATTTTTCTTTTCTTTTCTCTTATCTTCAGACAGCATCCCTAAAATTGTTGCAGGATAACTTGTTTGCTTGGAAGTTAAATCTCCCGCTCTACACTGTTCAGGAGACTAACCATTGATGTAGTTCAAAATACTCCCACAGATATACACAAAAACATTCCTAGATAGAGAATGATAGATAGATAGATAGATAGATAGATAGATAGATAGATAGATAGATAGATGATAGATAGTAGAAGGTAGATAGATGATACATGATAGATTATTCTAATTACACTCTTAAGAGGATAGATTATGCTAAAGGGAGACTCACTCACAATCTAAACCAGGATGGGTTGAAGTGTGCAGTTTGGGATACATACTTGGGGCAGAACATTGATATCTGTACAAATGGTAGAAGCATAGAAAATGTTGAGGCAAGGAGGGGACCCAGGAGAGAGGAGAGCAGGGTGGTTGGAGCAGAGCACAGGATCAGAAGAGGATGAAGAGCTGGGAGGTCCCCACTGGTAGAGCAGACCAGAAGGAGCTTTGAAGAGAAAAATTACTAGGGAGTTATTAATTTGTTTGTCATGGGGTATGCTGGCATCTCTCTCCTTGTGTGTCACCGTAGTGTCTTTAATAGAATACCCTTGACTGTATCATGCTCACTGAGGTTTTTCTGTGAAAATTCTTTCCATTGGGAATATTTAGAGGATAAACTTCACTTTCTTTATCTCTAAAATGGTGATAATGTTGGGGTTAGAGCATAAGCATCAAATGAGCTTATGAAATGCTGGCATATAATAAATATTATGTGTTTACATTTTAAATACATTGTGAATTGATTTATCTGTAAGTTCATAACTGCCTATGGTTTTATCCTTACTATTGATTAGAATTGTTTTTGTGTTGCAATATAATGAACGTTTGATAGTGCAGGTATTGGAGTCAGACAAACCTGGGTTCAAATGCTGACTCCGCCCCTATTTTTGTGTGAATTCAGGCAAATGCTCTCTCTTTTCTTATTTGTAAAATGGGGATTATATTCATGTCATAGAGACGTGGTGAAGGGAGAAGGCTAAGGAGACAACATTCCAAGGCTGTATTACTCAAGGTTCCCAAAAGAAAAAGATTAAACACTCAAATGGGGGTAACTGGAGGAGAATTTAAGAAAGGGACAATTTATAAAGTTGTGGGTAGGCTGTAGGGGAAGCAGCACAATGGCTGGTACTGAATCCTTAGACTAGCAATAGAGGGCATGAGAGGTGTGGAGAGGAGCGGAGAGGGGTGGAGAGGGTAAGGACTGTTGTGTGGAACAGAGGATAAGGGAGTCACTTGATGTGGTCCACACTGATCAGTATCTCTGGGCACAGAGCAGAGATGGGGGGCAGGATGGAGGTGGATACAGAGAGGCATAGAAAGTGTCCAACATGAAAATGATTAGCAAAGTGCCTGGTGTAGTAGTACTCAATAAATGATTGCATATATTAAACAGAATAAGATATATTTAATATTAATGATCATGAATCTATAGTTTTTTCTGTACCCCAAGAAATCAAAAGAATATCTGGTTTTATATGCCTAATGAAATCAGTATGATTAAAATATTGGTTCTTGCCAGTTCACCAGGGTTCATTAGAATCCCCTCATAGGCATCCCATCCTCAGGAGGCAGGGGCAGCGTTTCCAGATTCCCTGCTAAACTGTCTTTCTCATGACAGGAGTATAAATATGCTCTATGAGGAGGAACTTCACTGCCAGTGATAAAATACCCTGGCTTGCTCACTTTCCGGCCATGCTACCCAAGCCAAGGTACCATACCTCTTTGAGCCTCATGTATAAAAATGACCTTCTATTTTTGTGGCAACACGGATGGACCTTGAGGGTATTATACTAAGTGAGATAAGTCAGATGGAGAAAGACAAATACCATATGATTTCCCTCATATGTGGACTATGAAAAAAAAAAAAAGAAATGAAAAGCCAAAATAAAAGAACTAACCAAACAGAAAATAAACACATAGATACAGAGAACAGAGTAGTAGTTACCAGAGTGAGGTGGGGTAGGATGAAGTGGGTAAAGGGATCAACTGTATGGTGATGGATGGAAAGTAAATTTTTTGTGGTGAGCACACTGTAAGGTATATAGAGGTAGAAATACAATGTTGTCCATGTGAAATTTATATAGCATTATAAACCAATGTTACTTCAATAAAAATAAATATTAAATTTTAAAAATGATTTTCTAAACATTGATGTACCGCAAGCCTTAGTCCCCTGCCCTTTACTCTTCTCTGTCTAATCTCAATTCTTGAGTGATCTCATCTAGTCTCAAGGATTTAACTATCATTTATAAGAGATGACCTCAAGCCCAGACTCTATTCTGAGCACCACATTAGTACATCCAACTGCCTACGTATCATCTCCACTTGGATGTTAAAAGTCATCTCAAATAGAATTTGTCCCAAACCACATTCTTGATTCTTCCTTCTCCGCCTTCCCAGGACCCCCCCACCAAAAAAAAAAAAAAGGAAAAAGGAAAAAAAAAATTTTGCCCCTACCCACAGTCATCTCATCTAATGGACCTCCATCTCTCTAGATGCTTAGGTTTAAACCCCACATTCTTCCATGACTCCTCTTTCTCTCATACCTCACATGCTATCCATCAGCCAGTCCTGTCAGCTCTGTCTCCAAATCACATTCACATGCTCAGCACCTTTACAGAAGAGCCCTGGACTGAGCCCCCATCACCTCTCAATTAGAATAATTTGGATTAACTGTCTCTAACTGGTCTTCCTGCTTCCACAGTCTTCTTTCCCACACCATAGTCATAGTCTCCACAGGGATGATATTTGTAAATATAGGTCATATCATACCACTTATCTGCTCAGAACTCTAAATTGCTTCTTGACTCACTCCAAGTAAAAGTCAAAGTCTTACCATCATGTCCTGTGAAGTCCCTACATGATTTGTGTCCTCACTCTCCATTGATTGACCCCATCTCTTATTTTTCTATCCCGTAGTGACTCTGTTCCAGCTACACTGGGCTTCCTTGCTGTTCTATGAACATGCTAAGTATTCTCCCATTGCAGGCAGGTTGCTTGCATTTGCTGTCCCCTTTGCTTGGTACTGTCTTCTCTGTCCCCAGGTATCCTGAGCAGTCCTACATTTCCATCAGATTCTGCACAAAGTCCCTTGCTCAGCAAGGTCTTCCCTGACCCTGCATCTAAAATAACACATCTCACTCTCAATTCTACTTCCCTGCTTAATATTTTCCATGGTGTTGCTATCATCTTACATATATTCATACTCATTTCTTTGTTTGTGTTTAGTCTCCTTCCTCTAGAATACAAGCTCCAGGAAGTCAGGACTGTGTCTCTTATATTCACTGCTATGTTCCCATAGTTACGACAATGAATGAATTAGCTCACAGCTTAGAGTTGTAAGGACCGTTAACAGTTGGTGGTTCAATGAGATGAAAGTCCTGAAAGGGTCTTTCTTAAATAAAATACACATGGTCTGGGATTCTGGGCTAGTCTGTTAAATACTTACTTATTTTATGTTCTATTGCCAATAAAAAGTACTAACAAATAATGTAATTTTAAGTTGTTTTTGGTGTTAAAGGAAATATATGTTCATACTTAAGTATACTTTTCATGTGTGAGTTTTAGGATACAAATATTAAGACCACAAAAATTTCAATGAAATAACATTTGTGAAATTGTCTGTCATGGGGCCCAGAAGATGGAGGCATCTTAGTAGATGTTTGTTTTCTTCCTGCCATCCTTCTGGAGGCAGAGGAACTTCTGTTGCTCCTGAACTTGGGGTTGGAGTACGCATTTTATCAAACCTGTTACTCCACTTACACACCTCTTTCAATTCCATTCAACAGAAGCCAGTGGGCAATATGCAAATGTAGGAACACTGCCATGAAGACGTGTGATGATTTCTGCAGACTTCCCAAGTGTTCTCCCTTATATGCAACATAAATTATTACACAAATAATTCCTAGAGTATCTTACAATGATATAGTGCAGTGTTTCCCAAACTGTGTTCCAAATCAATGCAACCATCTATAAGATATGAATTGAAGTTCCTCAAAGGCAATGTTTCATGGTCAAAGAAATCTGGAGAAGATGGGGTTAAAGAAGACTAAACAGATTCCAAATTACAGTCCTTCTTTTAGTGTTTTATCTAATAACCTGTGTTGTGAGTCTTCTTGAGAAAAGTCATACGTGTAGGATTTTCTAAACTTACTTCACCATAGAACCCATCTTTATAGACCCTCAAGTTCAACTAAACACACTCTGGAATATCCAGTATAGTTTAAAAAGACTTGATTCGATTTTCATATAATCCTCTAACTTAACAGAAAAAAACATAATTATCCCCATTTTACAGATAAAAGGAAACTCTCAGCATGATAACTGGCTTCTTCATGGGTTGTAAAAAGGTAGAATGAACTAAACTAAGAGCTTTTGCTGAGAATTTTAATTTTCATTCCATTGCAATATATTGCCATCTAATTGGTATTAGTTTCCTAAGGCTGCTGAAACAAGTCACCGTAAACTGGATTGCTAAACAAGCGTTATTTTTCTCTCTCATGCTTCTGGAGGCTCTGAGGGAGAATCCGTTCCATGGCTCCTTCCTAGCTTCTGGTGGTTGCCAGCAGTTCTTGGAGTTCCTCGGCTTGTAGCTGCAACACTCCAATTTCTGCCTCTGTCTTCACATGAGTTTCTTCCTCCTGTGTGTGTCTCAGTGTCTCTCTCCTTATAAGGGCACTGGTCTTTGGATTTTCTAAATTATTCTGCTGCAGAAAGGCTTGCTATGTGCAAGCTTGAAGGCTTCATTTTTCTAGGCTAGAATCAAATCTTTATTTTATGACCCAATTGGGGGTCCTCGTCACACCTTTAGTCAGAGTAATTGTCTCTGTTTGAGTATTTGGCGGCTTATTTCTTTTTCTTTATTGGAATTTACCAGAATTCCATGCAGTATGCTGGCACAATGCACCTATATGACACAAAGAGGCTGTGATAATAATTTTCTAATGATTCTCAGATTTCTTATGGCTTTGAGGTCATGCCAGCCTTTTGGGACATTCTCCATCAGGCTATTGGAAAGAAGTGTTCTCCCCTTTCAAGACTGCTCAGTCAGTAAAGTTTAAGTCTAGAGCTGCTGGCACCTGTCTTTGTCACTTCTGGGAAGAAGACTCCTGAGCATCGAGACAACTTCAAGGAAGAAAGAGGAAGGATGGAAGGAAAGAAAGAGGAGGAGGGAGGCGGAGGGGGGAGAACGACGAGGGGAAGGAGAGATCTAATCCAACTGAGGCCCTGGACCCAGCCATCCCTGAACTGCCCTATTACAAAGAACAGAAAATTCTTGTTCACGGGTCGACTTGTATCCTTTGCCTGACATTGTCCAGACAAATATAGTATGAAGTTCCTTACGTCCAGTTATAATCTGCTAAAGGCGAGGGAGATGGAGCTGTGAGCAAGCGCCTGCCTTGGGTCAGGCTGTGTTAGGTCCATTATGTGTTAGGTCATTTAAGTCTTATAATGATTTTATCAATTAGGTATTGCTAACCCATAAATTAAAAAATAAAAACATTAGGATATTTTCCTATAACTTGCAAGAATAAGGTTTAAAAATAAAATGAAGATATTATGTCTGTGTGTTTATATGTATATATAGGTACATCCTCTCTATATACATATATCTCTTAATGTCATTTACATTAAGAGATATATGTATATGTATGTATATATATATATATATATATATACACATATATATATGTGTGTGTTTATATATATAAGTGTGAAACAAACAAAATTGACCTGCTAGTGGTGAAGAGACTTCAGCTCCCTATTTAGAATCAGTGGGAGGGTTTCCAGGGCTGTCAACTCACTCGCCAGGAAAGCCAACTTTCTATTGAAACCTTGATTGTACATATAAACACTGAGAAGTGTATTTTAATTCCCCACAGGCAAGTATTCTGAAAAAAGAGACAACAGGGGTATTCTAAATTCCTGGAAATCAGGTGGAGGAAGGACTGTAGCCATAGGAGAATAGGAACAAAGCATCCATTTCTATGTTGAGTACCCTGGAGGGAAACTTCATTCCATTCAATGCCCCCTGGCTGCATGAGTTCCTCTGAAATGGCCACACTGTTTAATGTCAAACTGAAGTGGAGTACCTAGAGATTATCATACTAAGTGAAGTAAGTCAGTCAAAGATAAATATCATATGATATCACTTGTATGTGGAATTAAAAAAATGATACAAATGAACTTCTTTACAAAACAGAAACAGACTCACAGACAGAAAACAAACTTACAGTTACCAAAGGGGAAAGGTAGGGGGATGAGGAATAGATTAGGAATTTGGGTGTAACATATACACACTACTGTATGTAAAATGGATAAACAACAAGGATGTACTGTAAAGCACAGGGAACTATACTCAATATTTTGTAATAAGCTATATGGGAAAAGAATCTGAAAAAGAATATACATTTATATATATATATTATATATATATATAATATATATATATAACTGAATCACTTTGCTGTACACCTGAAACTAACAAACATTGTAAATCAACTATACTTCAATAAAAAAATATGTAAAAAATATTTTAAAACATAAATAAAATAAAAATTTAAGAAATGAAGTGGAGTGACCCTACTATGGAAAATAATACAGTAGTTATCTACTTTCAGTTTCTTACCCTTGCCACGATAGGCTAGCTGTGTCACTGCCGCCCTCACACACACATCGAATGCCTAGAATCTTCTAGTGACTTGGCACCATTCATGGGATAAAAGCTCCTTATCTCCAAACCAGGGAATGCACTCTCCCAAAGTCCCCATCTGACCAGACCTGACTCTTGTCTACCTGGCCAACCTCATGTCCTCACCTGTGGCTTACGATCCAGCTAAACCAGTCTGCTTCCAGTTACACCAAAACGTCGTACTCTGCAGTGCTGTCCAGGCTTTGCAGGTGTGTCCCTTCTGCCTGGACTCCCTTTCCCAGTCCTATTTGCTTGACAAACATCATTTTAATCTCTTGCAGGGATCTCTTTGATGAGGCACATAAACCCAGAGTTAATACCTTGTTCCCTGTGCTACTTATATCTTTGCTTCCATAACACATACATTTTTTTTTTCCTATCTGCAATAGTAAGGATAACACTTCTGTCTAGTACCCATATAAGTGGGGGATTTTTGCTTTGGAAAAATAGTCCATTATAGTGTATACAGCCATAGGCTTTGGGATGAAACTGCTTGTGTTTAAATCTGAATTCTACCTTTTATTACCTGTGACACCTTGGATATTTATCTTCTCTGGGCCTCAGATTCCTCATCTATCAAGTGGGGATGGTAATACTAACACTCCAGGGGATTTCTGTGAAGATGAATTGAGATAGTCTAAGCCAAGTGATGGTTGCAGGTATGTTCTCAACAAAGGTATATTATTTTGTCTGTTAACTTAGGGAAGAAGGATGCTCTTTGTCAGGAATTGGCCAAAGTAATGCTAGAGCATAATTAGGCCATTTTCAAGACACTGCAGGACGTCTGTTCTATTTTCCTCTCTTGCTTGTGCACATCAGCTGCTTACAAAGCTGACTCAGGATAAGAACACCAGCCTTGTCAGTCACCTAGGGAGACACCTCTGTCTTGCTGTTTCCAGACTCCCCCAAAGGTTCCAATCAAATAGCATATAGTACTGCTGGTTTGGGGCACAGATAGCCCCTCATTCAGCCTTCTCCCAAATTCCATGGCATATTTTGTCACCTGAGCCTTGAAAGTTTTGCCATTTTAAGTCTCTTTTGAGTAGGTCTAGCTGCTTCTGAACCCATTACAAGAATCTGCTTGGGAAGGAATGAAGGAAACGGTTCTGGCAGGTTCTAGCACTCCTCCTATAATCTAAGGATCTCAGACATTAGCCACCATTCTCTCCTTTACTTCCTGCCCCAAACGGCAGGCACATCAGTGGGCAAGTACACAGTGGGAGCTCTGCAGGTAGCAGCACGGCTTTCCAGCACAGCCAGCCCCAAAGCTCATTTAAACCAGCCATGCTGTTGTGGTTTGCTAACTATTGTCTTTACCAGTGAATTCTATGTGCTGGGTAAGTCCAGGGTGCAGACCACTGTGGAAAGCTTCCAGGCCAACCTTTGTGCTGGTGAAGCCCAATTAAACAGAAGTACACCAGGCAGGAAGCACTCCTGCCTACAGGTCAGTGTGTGTCTCACAAGTTGCTTTTTAAACAAAATCCAGTGCCATTTATTTGGTTAGATAATCCAAGGCGTACTTTCATTAACCAGAGTCAATCTATCTCTTTCCTCCAAAATGAAAGACGCATTTAAGTTCTCTGGCTTTCTCTTTAGTGGTAGATGAAGGCAATTTAAAAAACTGACTAAGAAGAATTCCCCTTGGATTCATCCTTCTACCTTCCTCCAAGCACAGCATTAAAGATGAACCAGCATCACGCTGTACTGAACAAGGCGCCAGATTATACTTTAACAAAGCTAATGTGAGCTTTGATCTTTAACCCTTGAATAGTGGTCACAGAGAGCAGTTTCACTTAATCTATTAGCATCTATAAACACAGTCTCAGGCATTTACTTTTAGAGAAAATAACCTGCTCATTTCAGTGGAACAAGGTGGACAGCCAAGGTCAATGAAGCATCAAAAGTAAGTTTTCCAGCCCGTCGTGGAGGCGGGATGGGGGATGACTTTTTTTTTTAAATGGTATTTAACAAATAGCATCTGAATGGAATTTTAAATCAAAACCCCAGATGATAAAATCTTGGCAGAAGAACCTACTATTTTTAGCACTTTTTTTTTTTTTTTTTTTTAACCTTCTGACATCTGTTCTTCTCACTTTCTGAAATAACCATTTCACTTAGCTAATGCTGTGAGGTGTGGGCTGAGAAGTTACTCATTTTCTCCGTCACCCATAGAAACAATTTCTTACGACTTAAAGGAGATTTTTTTACCCACCTCTTTCATATGAGGTAAATCCTTACCAAGCTTGAGAAACAATCAAAATTCAGAAAGTCTGAGAGCTACCTCGTGGAATCCTGGCTTGCTTTTCTCAGGCAGGAGAAATATATCACTTGCCCCACCTACAGGTATGACTTGGAATTGCCTGTAAAGGGGATTCTGGGAGCAGAAGGTATTTACTGAATCTCAAATTTAAACCAAACACCATGAAAGAGATAAGAGAGAATTAAAAGATAAAATTTCTATTCTCAAAGAACATATAATGTGTGGGAAAAGTAAAACTACTTAGAAATTATAACAAAAGTGTAATATATAATTTTCCAAGGATTCTGTGAAGATGGTAGGTTCACTATATGTGCTTGACCCCTTTCTCTCCCCAGGGTCTCCACTGAGACCCTGAAGACTTGTTTTGTATAAGTTTGGGGCAGGAAGGAGGGAAGGAAATGTTAGCCAGCTGTAGAGTCAGGAGGGGGAGGGGTCCCACCTGCACAGCAATGATCAAGGGCTCCTGGCCACAGCCTGGGGCAGCCAAGTGATTTCCTTGTAAGGCCCTGGGACAGGGATGCTGAAAAACCCTAGCCCCTGAGAAGAGGCTAGCATATCCAGAGGAGCCTGGGACAAAAATCCAAGGTTACTGCAGATACTTGAGGAGGTCAGCCGGCTGTCCAGGCCTGTCACCTCAGTGACCCCAGGAGGGGCTGCCAGTTTCCAGAAGAGGCCTGCCTGGCTCAGCCACACTGTTCCCCTCTCGTGTTAACTTTCTTTGCCTCGAGATCAGGAGAGGCCCAGGAATCTGGTGGCTTCTGTCGCTATCCATTAATCCCAAGATCACAGCTGGTTGGCCCATTGTCACCAGCCTCCTGGAGTAGTAAAGCAATTTTTTTTTTTCTGTCTGCCAATTCTCAACTCTCATGGAAACAGATCGCCAGTTCTAAGGAATCTCCCTCCTAATTATAATATGCTGGGCTGCTTGTGGGTCTGCAAGGATGGTGATAAAATTGAAGAGGCTACTGTACTTTGTTATTTTTAAAGAACATACAAGCATATTGTAGTCATAAATATTAAAAGACTGAGAAAAAATATGTTGGCGTTTATGAGACTATGCTGGAAGCTTATTATGACAAACTGTCCACATGGGGTGCATGTTTCTGGATGACACCTGATGGGTGATCTAGATCTCCTGGATCTTGGCCTGACAAATCTTGTTTGCTGCTATCTCTGCTTGAAACTTCGTCCTCCTCTGCTTCCTGAGACTGCAGCTGGTAGGATATTTGCATCTGCAGCAGCCTTCTGTACTCTTGGGCTAAACCGTAGCCTCTTGCAAAATTCTCCTACTCTCTGTTAAGTTCTTCAAGACCTTCGTTTGTGGGATCCTATTCCATAGCACCTTCTTCCTGATCTTTTCCTTTTCTTTGCAAGCTTTCTTGCACTTGAACTTTTCTTGTACACATGACCTCATTCCCACGTTGTTTCCTTTCCTTCCCGTCAAGTCGCAGCAAACTGTCCTTCTCAGCCAACTTCTTTTCCTTCTTTTCCTCTATTATTCTGTCTAATTCTTTCTCCCAAGCATCTTCCTCTTCACGTTGCTCTGCTAAATATCCCTGAGAAAGCTTCCGATTTCTTCCCATGTCTTCTCTTTTTTTGCTTCTTTCTTATTAGTCTCTTCGTGGACCTTTTTTTTTTTTTTTTTGCGGTGGCCTCTCCCGTTGCGCAGCACAGGCTCCGGACGCGCAGGCTCAGCGGCCATGGTTCACGGGCCCAGCCGCTCCGCAGCATGTGGGATCTTCCCGGACCGGGGCACGAACCCGTGTCCCCTACATCGGCAGGCGGACTCTCAACCACTGCGCCACCAGGGAAGCCCTATTCGTGGAACTTTTGAAGGGCCCTTTGCATGAGCTTCATGTTCAAGTCCTGCTCTGTTCTCTATTCCTGTTGAATAGGTCCTACCTTCTCTCAGAGGGCTTTTTGCAAAAAGGTCCTAATTTCCTGCTTTGTCTCCTCTTCCTTTAGCTTATACTGTTCTTTCTCAAGTTTACCCTTTGTACCGTTGTTTCTCCTCTTCTCTGTCGCTGCACCACCCGCTCTTGTGTTTGATGTTGGTGACCTGGGCGCCCAGCCCCTGGTGTGTGTTCTCCACCAGCTCTTTCTGTCTCCTCGCCTCCTGGGCTTCTCAGTTTTTCTTGGCTCATTGGTCTTTCTCCCAGGATTCTGAGACCATCTCCTCTTCCACCAGCTTCTACCTCTTCAGCTCCTCACTGAATTCTGCCTGTGCTTTCCGCTCTTCACACACCTTCTGACGGATATAAAGCAACTCAACATGGACCTTCTCGCAGCATTACTTGAATTGCTATCTAACTTTTCAGCCACAAAACTCTGTCTTTATTTTTCTTTTTTCTCTTTCAATAATGATTTTTCTTCTCTTTCTTTGTTTTCCTCCTCAATTTTTTCTTCTTTCAACTGCATTTCAGTAAAATACTCATTTTCTTCTGATGTTAAATGTTCATGTAGTTTATTTCATCTTTTGTCAGTGTAGATGGAATACTGTACTTAAATATTTTTTTAATCTATTGAGGTAACATTGGTTTATAACATATATGTTTCATGTGTACAACATTCTATTTCACCTAATGTATACACTACAGTGTGCTCACCACCAAAAGCTTAGTTTCTATCCATTGTGATACATAATTCCCTTTACTGGTTCAGACCTTCCCACACACCTTCCCCTCTGGTAACCATTACTCTGTTCTCTGTATCTACATGTTTATTTTTGTTTGGTTTAATTTATTTACTTATTTATTTATTTACCACGTATGAGTGAATTCATAAGGTACTTGTCTTTCTCCATCTGGCTTATTTCACTTAGAATAATACCCTCAAGATCCATCTATATGGATCTATATGCAAATGGCAAGATTTCATTTTTTCTGGCTTAGTAGTATTCCATTGTATATATATATACCACATCTTTATATCCATTCATCCATTGATGTGTACTTAGGTTATTTCCGTATCTTGGGTATTGTAAATAATGCTGCCATGAACATAGGGGTGTATACAACTTTTTGAATTAGTTTTTTCATATTCTTCAAAAACTATCCAGAGTGGAACAGCTGGGTCATATGCTAGTTCTATTCTTAATATTTTGAGGAATCTCCATATTGTTTTACATAATGCCTGCACCAATTTATATTCCCACCAACAGTGTGTGAGGTGTTTCTCCACCTCCTTTCCGACACTTGTTATCTCTTGCCTTTTTGATAATAGCCATTCTAACAGGTGAGAGGTGATAGCCCATTGTGGTTTTGATTTTCATTTCTCTAATAACTAGTGATGTTAAACATTTTTCCACGTGACTATTGGCCATCTGTATGTCTTCTTTGGAAAAATGTCTGTTCAACTCCTTGCCCATTATTAAATCAGGTTTTTTTTTGCTGTTGTTGAGTTGTACAAGTTCTTTATATATTTTGGATATAACCCTTTATCAGATACATGATTTTCAAATATCTTCTCCCATTTGGTAGGTTGTCTTTTTGTTTGGTTGATGGTTGCCTTTGCTGTGCAGAAGCTTTTAGTTTGATGCGGTCTCATTTGTTTACTTTTGTTTCCCTGTCTGAGGAGATGTATCCAGAAAGATATTGCCAAGACCAATGTCTGCACGAAGTCTTGTATGCAAATTTTCATAGCAGCTTTGTTCACAGTAGCTGAAACCCAGAAACAATCCAAATATCTATGAAATACTAATATGAAATAAAAGGAATGAACAGTACTGCTATACAAAACAACATGGAGGGATCTTAAAATCATTACACTAAGTAACAGAATCCAGACACAAAAGATAGCATATGGTATGATTTTATTCACGTAGAGTTCTATCTGAAAGGAAAGCTATAGTGACATATAGTAGACCAGTGGTTGCTAGGGCTTGGGGGTCCCTAGGGGTTGGGGGTAAGAACAAGGGATATATGAAAAAGGGCGTAAGACATATTAGGGTGATGGAAATTTTCTTTACCTTATTTGTGGTTATGGTTATTCAACTGTTGTCAAAACTCATCAAATTGTACCATTAAAATGGATAAATTTCAGTGTATGTAAATTATACTTTAAAAATCTAATTAATTTAAAAATATCTAATAAATTCTGTCATTTAATAATAGTACTATTATGAGTTGTGGGACTCACTGCTACCTCTTGGGATTTTTGCTGCATAGGCATCATACCTGTAGCAATATGCTTGATACTATCTATTAATTCTTAAGGGTTTACTATATGGCAGGCACTTGTTTGACTGATTTTACAGTTTTTGATTAAATAATCTTTCTAACAGCCCTGCGAGGGAAGCATTGTTATCTCCATTTGACAGATGAGGAAACTAATCACAAAAATATTAATTAACAGCTAGTAAGTGTCAAATTTACATTTTGAAACAGGTAATTTGACTTTAGAGACCAGATTCTTAACCATGACTGCACGGTGAAAGGCAAACACAGGAAATGTACATGTCAATACACTGCAGTCTGTTTAATCTCCCAAATGAAGGGTATATGCAAATAGTAAGTCCTATGAATTCAAGAAGGGTGAGACTTGGCATGGGAAACCTTCATCGGGAAAGGTAATTCTAGTTCAGCGTCTTAAAGTTTGAGAAAGATTTGAATGGTTGAGTAGCATCAGAAAATGTGACTTTCTGAAAGTCACCTGATGTTAGACAAGGCACTTTACTTCTCATAAAGCCAATCATTTCATTCTTAGACTCAACTGGGATATTCTCAGTAATAAAGGGTGAACACTCACAGTCTCTTCTAAGCAAAAGTCATGTCAATTTGTTAATTGTAATTTGGTGTGCTTTAAAATCAAAGGTAATTCTTACCAGAAACTTTAACATCTGCTATTAGATTAGACATTAAAGCCGTATTCAGAGAGAATTTTAAAATATTGAAGCCAAACCTTTCACACTTTTGAAAAAAGAAATTGCTTCAAATGTTGTGCTCCAGTCATTCCAGCAGATGGCAATACAATCATTGTTAAAAAAAATTTTCACTATCCAACTTAAAAAAAAAAAAAAAGACAAAACCAACTTTTATTTATTTATTTATTTACCTCTGTGGTGAGTCCTTCTCTGTGGTAAGCTAAAACAATGAATTCTACACAAGATTTTTAAAGACTGCAAAGCTTTCTAACACCCTAATTAAAAAGGACTTTAAATACTAAACTAAACACTGATCTTTATTCTGTAGAAAATGGGGAAAAAGTACATGGTTTTTGAGTCAGGACTGACACGGTCAGAACTGTACGTTAGGAAAATCACTCTGACAGGGAAAGGATGCGTGGAAGTATGTGGAAAGATAGAATAAATATTGCTTGAAATGGTCTAGAACAGAAGTAATAGGAACTTGATCTTGGCCATGGCAGTAAAAACTATGGCTTACATGAGGAAATAACTGCAGGTATGCAAGTGAGAGACCTGAGCAATTGATTGAATGTTAGAAGTTCCAAAGAAGGAAGAGCCAAAGATAACTCTTGTGTTTGAATCCTGGTTTGGGCGAAAGCTTACCAGAAGGGGCAGGAATGGGTTTGGACCAAAGGGAATTTTTTGCAGTGCCATGACGCACCTATATCCTGATTTAACTCAGCAGTTGACAAGCCAGTCTGCTGTTTAGATGCGAAGCAAAATTTAAGAGACAGATGCACACATGGTGGGTATTTGCGGCCACAGGAGTAGATGAGAAAGTCTGAGAGAGAAAAAGCCTGAAGTCCTAGAAACCTTCTGGAGAATGCTTGCATTTAGGAGAAACTGATGATAGGATTAAGTTTAGCAGGATTTTCAGGTGAGCATGCTGTCTTCAAGGGCCTATGAACAAGGACAAATGGAACAAGAATAACATTTCACAAACTTTGAGATCCTTTGTAAAGAGGTCATGGGACTTTGAGAAACCATTAAACAAATGGATGGAGGCAGAAAGATTATTATGAGAAAGGAGTGGAGAGCTTAAGAAAAAGTGTAAACTCTCTTTTTAAATTTTTTTAAAAAATTTTTTGACTACGTTGGGTCTTCGTTGCTGCACACGGGCTTTCTCTAGTTGTGGCGAGCGGGGGCCACTCTTCCTTGCTGTGCGCATGCTTATTGAAGTGGCTTCTCTTGTGGAGCACGGGCTCTAGGCACGTGGGCTTCAGTAGTTGCAGCACGTGGGCTCAGTACTTGTGGCTCGCGGGCCCTAGAGAGCTCCGCGGCATGTGGGATCTTCCCGGACCAGGGATGGAACCCGTGTCCCCTGCATTGGCAGGCGGATTCCCAACCACTGCACCACCAGGGAAGTCCCTGTAAACTCTCTTTTGAGAAGTTTGGCAGTGAAGGGAAGGGAAGACCTGGTTCTGTAGATTGACTGGACAGTGGGGACAAGGGGAGATTTTTATACAACACAGAGCTTTCCGTATGTTTGTATCTGCCGTGAAGGAGACATTTGAAATTATATGAAAACTGTTTTCCTTTTTCTTCTTAAATGGCATCTAGATAATTTAATGAAACTGCATAACTTCATTTTACCAGAAATTTGTAGATGTAAGAAAAAATGGGAAATATAATTTGACAGTGAATGTTACAACATGTTTCTCATTATTTATTATTTATCCAGTGTCTACCTGGCTCCTTCCTCTCTGTTGCTGATGCCTGAAGCTTTGGGACTATGAAACTTAGTCATGCTAATCCAGTCTGTTCCCAGAGTCCAAGATCTTTTGAAATGGCAACAAGTGATAGCTCTGAAGGGGCTGCGGTAGCATCAACCAAGCATTTAGAATCATAGAGAACTCTAAAGCACATTCCTCTGTTACGATATGTGAGATGTGAGCATGTTTTCTTGTCCAAACTTTTAATTCTACCCTTTCTGTTTTTTTTTTTTTTCCTTAAGAAAAAGAAAAATCAGTTGGCAATGCTTTATCTTGTTGGCAGAATTCCTGAGGTATAGAATTTGCTTCTTGCCACTAGAATTTTTGTGTCATGTGTCATTTTTGTGCAAAGGAATCTGCAGAGGCTGCCAGTTGAATCTGTCTGAGGAAAAAATAATATAGCCTTGAGTTGCAAACAACCAAGTCTGCCATCAAATATGATAAACATACTGGTTTCATTAAAAACTAATAGCAAGGGGCTTCCCTGGTGGCACAGTGGTTGAGAATCTGCCTGCTAATGCAGGGGACACGGGTTCGAGCCCTGGTCTGGGAGGATCCCACATGCTGCGGAGCAACTAGGCCCGTGAGCCACAACTACTGAGCCTGCGCGTCTGGAGCCTGTGCTCCGCAACAAGAGAGGCCGCGATAGTGAAAGGCCCGTGCACCGCGATGAAGAGTGGCCCCCGCTTGCCACGACTAGAGAAAGCCCTCGCACAGAAACGAAGACCCAACACAGCAAAAATAAATAAATTACTAACCCTCAACATCAAAAAAAAAAAACAAAAAAAAACCTAATAGCAAGACAGAATTTTCAAACACAGAGACAATGGAAAGTAAAGACAGGGAGAAGGTAGGGGGAAATCCTCCAGGAACTCTTATGTGTTCTTTACAGCACAAACAGTTGATTTATAAATTCCCAAACACCTGTCTCTGCTTTCAATTCTTTAAAACCACCCTGTACCACTTCTGTCAATAGTCCCATCAAGTGAAAGATGATGAAATTGCTCCCGCCTGCTAGGTATCTCACCCCACATGTTGACATGTTTGGAGGGCCGGGAATGTTGCGGTCTGGTAAATGATAGGGCTACCATGGAGGGCTGCACAATACAATTTTTATGTATATCAGAACCCAAACAGAGAAAGCGAAGAAATCAACTTTTTTTTTTTACATCTGTAAAGATCAGAAATGCAATTTTAACTCTGACTTTCAATAAACAGAGATTTATTTTTAATGGGGAGGGCATGTCATTCATTTACTCCTTTTTATATTTTTTGCAGAATCGATTGATTAGGTGGTGAACACATTATACACCTATTATCCTGATCATTGCTTTGGAAGTAGTGGGAATCCAAATTCATAGAGAAAACAGATTCTCTAAATAGATCCTCCTACTTTCAATAAAGCTGTCTTCTTAGGTTAGATCTTAAGATCCTTAAGGACAGGAACTTGTTCTTATCCTTTTTTATTTTTTATTTACTTATGTGTCTATTTTTGTCATACAGTGTATTTTTAAAATACTACCTGTTTAACTCTTTTAAATTTTGACAATCACTTTCAGTTTTCAAGTCAACAGCCATTCCCACTCCTAAGCCAACAAAACCTTTATTCCGTTTAACTCTCTGGTGGCAATGGACTCTAGGAAAGGAGGGAGGTCCTCCCCCCAGCCCAGGAGATGAATGGTGATTGGTTTTAAACCAAATTGGGCTGGCTCTCCTACGTCCTCATTTACGATTGGTTTAGAGTGGGACATAGAAACAGCTTCTGGCCAATGAGACCTGAGGGGAAGTCTGCGGGGACCTTCGAGAGTTTTTTCTGTTCTGATGTGAAGAGGGAAACATAGAAGAGACCCTTTCACCTTTCCTACTTTTTAATACAACTGTGTGAGGGCATCATGTTTGTAGCAGTGCCACACTCGCGGGGAAAGCTAGAGAACTGAAAAGAGCTGAAGCAGAAGGCCCACTTCGTGGCAGGATTCACCAACGCTGTTAATTACTTTTGGGCTTCCGGCCATGAGAGATGATAATAAATGCCCTCATGACTTCAGCCACATTTAGTTGGATATTTTGTACTTTGTAGCCAAAACCATTCTAACTGAGGCAGCAATTTAAAAAGATCTCTCTTATAGTAATAAAATAATAACAATTTGGTTATTACTTGGACTAAGCTATTCCCTTTCCAGGAACGTTGTATTAAAATTTAAATAACTTCAAAAAAAATTAAAAAATAAAATAAAAAGATCTCTCACATTACCTCATTGATTCTGCTAATAATCTTGTGAGTGTTATCTGGAGTCTGCTGAGGACGTCGAGACCCAGAATGTTGAGCTGACTTGACTAACACTGCAAAACTAGTAGGTGGCAGACCTAACACTGAAATCCTAGCTTTGGATGACCCTGCACGTGCTCTGGGTAATGCACTTGATTGTTTAACTTGGGCTGAGTAAGGACGAGTAAAGATTTGCTGAGATGAGTGAAGCTGCAATCTTGGGGAAATTTCCTTTATTCCTCAGGCAATCCCTCATGAACTTTCAGGTCTGCTAAAGGCTGTCTCTTCCTAACACTCTGGGGGAGTCCATTGTTAGTATTCCTAGACATAAAGATTTGGAAGGAAATTCTTTTTCACATTTGTCCCATCTTCTTCCTGCCTTTCACTGATTTGTACTGAAAATTCAGTCTGCTCTTACTTCTAATGGAATGCCCTGTTCCAAGAACCTCACTGTTATCTGTGAGGTGAGATGGAGTCCAGCCTCACAGGAGAACTCTTGCCCTTCCGCTTTCTGATCATCTATCTTCCTTGGGCATGGGTAAGTGCGATTCCCAATTCCACTTCGATTTCCAAAGGAGGGGATAGCTTCTCTGCTTCATACTGGCTCTGACTTAGACCTGTGACCATCCCTGGATCTTACCAGGCCCATTTCCACACTCTTTAAACTTCACAAATGCCTAGCACAAAATCCCTGCCACCCCTGCCTTATAAACTACTTCTGGGAGCAGGTGTGATTTTTATCACTCTCTGCCTTAACATGGGTTTCTTAAAAAACAAAGCCCAATGTACAAACTTAGAAGCTAATGCTTTACTGGGAGTTCAGTCCCGGGAAATCTAGAGTGCAGGACAGTGGGTGCATTAACAGATCCAGCAGTGCTCTAATCCAGTTTCTTCTTGGCAGTTGGTGTCATATGTGGGATCTATAATGGTGACTCCATTGGCATTTGGTGCCTGCCTCTGGAACCACTCTTGCTGGCCAGTAATCAAAACAAGTGGTCAAGTGTGGGCAGGAAGGGTCTGTTGAGTTAGACTTATTGGCTTTGAGTGATGCAGAAACTGGGTCCGAACCCAATCAGTGTTCCCAGCAAGCTGAGAAGGCATCTCTTTTTTTTTCCTTCTAGTTTTATTGAGGTATAATTGGCATACACTGCTGTACGAGTTTAAGGTGCACAGCATAATGATTTGTAAGACATTTCTTTTTTTTCCCCTCACTTTAAAGGGGTTGGGTCTCTCCTAGAGGTTGATATCCTCACTCCTGCATCTCTAGCGCTTACCTGTTCCTCCAGAGCCATAGGTAGACGGGCCAGTGCTTATTTTCATGGATGAATAAAGGCGTCCCTACCCACCCCCAAGAATGTGCAAATTATGAAATCCTATTTTGTATCTTCACTGTGTGGAACATTCTTTAACCGTAAGGGAATAAATTCCTTTTTAGGATCTGAGATCCTCTTGATATTGGCTAACTTGTATTGCTACAGTCATTACACTTTATCAGAACAAAACGTAAATCGAAAACTTTTGTCTTGTACAGTATGTTTTGATGGGTGCACCAAAATTTTTATTTTCTCTATTGCTTTCATAAAACACACAGAAACTGATGAGTTTGAATTATATAAACCCAGCAGGGACGGAAAGCATTAGATTAGTTCAAGGAGAAGGAGATGAGGCAGGAGATATAATTCAGATAATCAAAAATGGTTGTTTTAGTTCTGGAGCAGAGTTTTAAGTTATATTTTTTCTTCTTGTCTAAATTTTTCTATGTTTGTAGAAAATTTTAAGAAAGGGTTTGCTTTTCTTTAATAATAAGCCAGTATCCACCAATGGAACTTCTTCTCTGTAAAAATCTCTGAGCAATATATTTGGAAACTCATGTCTATAAAGGCAGAATTGGAGACATAAGTCTGATTTAACTCCACATGTCAGCAACAATACTTGAGCTGCATTCCTTTTAGCACTTGTCACCAACAAATACAATTTAGCCAGTGATTCTTGATGAAAAGCATCACGTGTGCCATGGGAAGTCCAGGGATCGCACTCTCTATGGTGTGGTGAGCTCTCAGGCTCACTGTACCACGTTCCCATCTCAGCTGCATATTGCAATGTGTTGACCAGACCCTGCCTCTCATGACATATTTGTGATGGAACTGGAGCATTTTAGCTGCCCCCATAGCCACAGAACTGGAGCAGATTTATGATCTAGGTGAAGTGCTCTGAGTTTTGGTCAACACTGTCAAAATAAAATAGCGTTAGAAGAAGAGTGGCTGCTGAGGAAAAAAGTCAAATACAGATGTTCTGCTTGGTCTGATACTTCACTTTGGATACTAGAAAGAGCGGAGCATCTGGATTTAGACCCAGTTCAGTTTTATTCCTGGCTTCTTCATTTATTAACTCTGTATATTAGAGTGTGTTTTAAAAAATTTCAGAATCTCAGTTTCTTCTCTGCAAAATGGGAACGCTCATTCTGACCTCAAAAGGCTCCTGTGAATAGGAAATGAGAGGCTGAATGGAACTATAGGCTCACATCCTGACTCCTAGTAGGTCTTCATTAGAGTTCTACCTCTCTCTTTCTCCTTCCTCCTCTGCCCAACACACACTCCCTCCAACATTTCTACAGACCAGGTGTGCCGTAGAACCTGGTGCTTGGCTTACACAGCAGTTCTCTCTGATCTGTCTTGACACCTTCCACTGTCCATGCGAGGAAAGCTGTATTTTCTTTCCCCAGCTTCCTTTGCATCTAGAGATGGAGGACACACTTCTGGCCAATAGGACATAAAAGGATATCTCCCGAGAATTTTCAAGGAAAGTTTTGGCTTACTGATAAACAGAGAGAAGCAGCTGGAAACACTCTTCTTCCTACCTTGAACGCCTGGATCTGGGACAGCCATTTTGTCACCATGTGGCAATAAGCATGCTAGAAAATCCACAAGAATCAACAGAGCCTTGCAGAGTTGCAAGTCCTGACTTCGGCTTGTAGCTGCCTATTCCAGTTTTTCAGTACATAAGAAAACAACTTTATTTGGTCAAGCCACTTGACATACATAATTAGGTAAATGGGACAGGGGTTAGAAGAAGAGGAGAAAGAAAGGGAGAGAAAGAGGGAGAGAGTATGAGAGAGAGACAGAGACAGAGAGAGAGACAAACAGACTACTCCCATAATACGCAGCTGGGGAAGCAAATCCTCCGATTTCTGAAGTTCTAAATATCAGTGTGGCAGGCTACATAATGGTTTTCCCAAAGGTATCCAGGTCTTGATCTCTGGAACCTGTGAAGATTGCCTTATATGGCAAAAAAGCCTTTGTAAATGTGATTAAGTTTAAGATTCTTAAGAAGGGGCAGATTATCAGAGTGGGCCCTAAATACAACCGTGTGTAGCCTTATAAGAGGGAAGCAGAGGGAGACTGACACAAACACACAGAACAGAAGACCAGTTGATCACGGAGGCAGAGATTGGACCCATGTGGTCACAAGCCAAGGAATACTGGCAGCCTCCAGAAGCTGGAAGAGGCAAGGAGTGGAAAGCAGTCTCTACCAGAGCCTCCAAGGGACCGCGGCCCTGTCAACACCTTGATCTCAGCCCAGTAATACAGACTTTGGACTTCCAGTCTCCAGAACTGTGAGAAAACACTTCTGTTGTTTTAAGCCACTCAGTTTGTGGTAATTTGTTACAGCAGCCGCGGGACATTAATAGAGTTAGCTGTCAAAAATTTTATGAGTAATAGTGATAAATGATATTTATTGAATGCCCTCTGTGGACCAGGCAACCACACTAACCTCTCTGCATTCATCCTCGTTAGTCCTCCCAACAGTCCTCCGAGGCAGCTTCTCCTCTTATCTCCATTTCCCAGCAAGGAGAGCCACTCCAAGGAAGGTAAGGAACCTGTCCAGAGTCACACAGGAAGTGAGCACTGGAGATGGAATCTGAACTCCAACCACCTTGATTCCATAACCATTCTAGCTGTGCTGCTGAAGAAATGATGGTAAACTTGCTGTCTATGTTCCCAGTTACATCGCTAAGACAAGTTACTGAATAAAACAATCGTGTAGAATTGACATCTGTAATTGGACATACTAGGTCCTTCAACCTCCTCAAGAACATGTCCTTCACAGATTAAAAAATGAGTGCTTATCAAGTATCAGATGCTGAGCTGAGCAAAGATGGCAAAGATAACTAAGACGTACAGCCTTGTCTCCAGAGGCTTATAGCTCTGTACCCTCCCATCTCACACTATTGCTTTATGAAGTGGCACTGCATGGCAAGCCTAGCCATTATACCAAAATTCCATATCAAAATACAACTTCTAAACTGTTTACTTAAACCAAATATAAATTGATGTAAATTAATTGTAACTTTGAATGATCTACATTGCTATTTTTTTCCATATGTCTAAATACTGGAAAATAAATACATGAAAAGGAAGGAAGGAAGGAGGAAAGAAAAAAAGAAAGAAAGAAAGGAGAAATAACTATTTTCAGTAATCACAGCAGGATTACTAATTACCTCATACCTCTGCTAAAAAATTCCTTGGTTATTCTTTCTAACTGACATATCAATATTCTTCACATGACATTTTCTGAGTCTCTGATGATAAAATGTGTGTTTTGTTAGTACAAACCCCCTGTATTTTAAGGTTAAAATTTTCTTGTTTTTATTAAGCTTTTCATTTTTAATTTGCCCCTGTGTTTCTTCTCCTGTCTAAAAAGTGAATAGCTGAAGAGAAGTTTTCTATTGCCTTCCAGTGTTCCACAGGATGGCTCTGAGCCTGGTTAAGTCATTGAGGCCTTAATTTGTGCATTTTATTGTTTTCAGTTTTCTTTCCTCATTCCATCTAGTCCAATGAGGTCGGCCTTTGTAGTTCTGTATGCTAGGTTTTTTGCCAAGGAAAAAGTAGAAATATCATCATGTCAATAGTTCTTTGTATCTTTTGTAAAAGACTAAACTATTTGTCCATGAACCCAGGTTAGATCCCTTGCATTAAAATTTCCTGCTAAGAGTGAAAAAGGGTCTGATATTGAAAGGTGTTTAATCAAATAATATGTCAGTGCAGCATCAGTTAACATAGATGATATATGTGGTTAGCACAGATATTAATCCATTTGCAGTGGAAGGGTATTTATACCATGTATTCAAACTGTTATTAACACAACTGTTTTATTTACAGCTCCTCAAAAATTTCTTCTTGAAAGATAAATCTGACAATACTTCCTGAAAATAGAGATAATTGAAATTGAGACTTTTAATAAATGTTTATTTAGAGACCTGTAGCTTAATTTTCGTAAGATTTTACTTTTATGATTTTAAGTCAATTGTTTTTCCTCTTTTTAGTTTTGGAATTGATTTTAAAAATAACAAAATAAAAAATTACCTTCTCTAAGCTACTTATTTGTTTAAGTGGGAATATAATTAGTTGTTGGCCTATTTAAAAAATGTCTTCCAAATGTTGAGTTAAGAAACAAGTCTGGATTTAATTTGTGAGAAATGCACACACAAATTGAAAAAAATGAAATTCTGTCTTTTGCACTCCTTTGCACTTTCAAAAGCTGCTGACACTTTAAAGTCAACCGCTGAAAAGTATTTTTGATCTGCACTTATAATCTATGAGATTATGTTAAATAATCTTGATATTCTCTCTGTGAAATCTCCGTACTTGTGGTTGTGATAGCATCATCCAAATCTGTTCCCTGAAATCTTGAAAAACAAAGATGCTCATAAAATGGATTAAACAAAACCAGCTTGAGTTCTTCATGAATACACTTGGAAGAGTCCAGCTTTCTGTACCATACTGACATTCTTTTATTGAATTCCCTAAAATATTACAAAACAACCATTTAATAAAGCACAGCTAAATATTGGGTTGGCCAAAAAGTTCGTTCAGGGTTTTCCATAAGCTCTTATGGATTATGTAAAGTCAATAGATTAGAAGTCACTGCAATGAGACAGAACGCCATCTTGACTGATTTCAGCAGTATCTCACAAAAGGGAAGTATGAATGGACATCTATAGGGGGTTAGGGTCTGGGCAGGTGTTTCAAGGTGTAGAGATGATAAAATTGCTCCAAATCTGTGACATGATAGTTTAGGATTGGTGGACAGAGTGAGTGTCTCAAGGGAAGATTTGATGGATAAACTATTATTTGAGAAGACAACTCTTTGTTCAAGTAATCAGTGCATGAATATTTTGAAAAAAATAATATTTGTTGATTTATGGTCTTTTCTGGGCAAAGTTTTATTGAACAACTAAGTCAGTTTGATACTGGTAGTCTCAGTTTACATTTTTTGTCTCGATATATATTTCTAGTTTATTCTTTTCCCAAAGACTCAGAGTTGTGAGCCCAAGGGGATGCCTTTTAGAGGTAAGCCAATGAGCTTTGGAGAAATTAACATACTGTTATGTTTACTCTGCCACTTTCACCAAAAAGGGTTGTGGAAGGGTTATAGTTAGTGGAAGACAGGAAATAAGAGAAGAAAGAAGTATGCTAGTAATTTTGTGGCAATGAGCAATCTTGCCTGTGTTTGAGGAAGAATAACTTTTACTCTGTCCTCTTTAGGGTATGACACACCAGGGCAACTGATTGTGACTCTACTTTTTACAGCATTCTGTGTTCAAGTTGGGCCAGGGAACTTGGAGAAAGAGGCAACGTTTTCCATCAAGACTCTTTAATGCTCTTAGGTGTTGCTCAGAGTTTTTGTGTGGGGAAGGGGCAAGGTAGTTGTTGATAATATATCTGCCTGGCAAAGATGATGCTGACATTCATTCAAATGACATTCGTTTGGCCTAATAAATCACTTTGGCTGATTAACAATAAAGCATGTTAGTTTCTAGCTTTTCCATATCTAGAAACTTGGCTTCTCTTAGCTAATGTTTCTAATATCAGATTTGGCACATGTTGGAGGGTAAAATTGATTCTTTTTGAACTCTGAAAGGTAAGTAAGTCCTTGACTAAATTCATAATTATATGTGTAGTCACTTGGGTACAATTTATATTTGTAATTGGTCTGTGACTCTATTGCTTTACTTCTGTTGCTCATTGTTTAGCTTTTCTTCCAGGGAATGGGTGGCTGCAAGTCCAGCCATTCTTTGATATCCAGAAATAAGGCTGAAAGGACATCATCTCTATTTTCCCTGCTAAAGTAAGAGATGTGGCTGCTCAGGGGTATTAGAAGCGATGGCGTGAATAACATAAGACAATCAATGGATGCTTACTGAGTGTGCCTCACTGCCACTGAATCTCACTGAACCTCAGATTCCTTATCTATCAATGGTGACAAACATAATGCTTACCTCTTAAGGTTGATATGAGGATTAAATGAAAAAAATGCATATAAAGCATTGAGCAGAGTACTTGGCACATATTTAATGATAAGTGATTGCTGTCAACGTATTTATTAAAGATGAATTAAAATGTTATATATTTATGATATAATACATAGGGTGGAACAAAATAATTAGTATTTTTATCTTTGTACTCTCCAAATCAATGATTAGATGGATTGGTAACCTTGTCAGTAGAAAATCACAAGAAAAAAAAGGCCAGTGACAGGGAAATGATTGGAATATGGTGTCTGTTTATAGTTAGCGGCAGTTGTATACTTACAACGTATGGGTTTGTAACTTATATCTTACACTTTAGTTTTTTTCACTGAATACTAGTGGTGTTCTAAGTATGTTGGCAAATGTATTCTCCCTACTGGAGCATTAGTTTCCAACCAGAGTCTGAATAAAACACTAAGTATTCAGTAAGTATGTCAGGGCTTTGTTGAAGAGTGTTTGGTCACAGTGATAAGCTAGAGCACTATTTGCTCAAATCGTTCTCAGTAAATCTATTCTAATACCACATAGTGATTCAAATGATAGGATGTGGAAAATCAAGGAGAATAAAGCTCTATAGCTTCAGTATTAGAAATACAGTAGACAAGTGGGAAGCTTATGAATCTATATCTTCTCTTATTAAGATTTACCCCATAGAAAATGATTTTCTCCTCATGCCTTTGTTAAATCATCCTCAGATAGAAATTGAAAATTAGACTGAAGTTGGAGATCTTTAGAATGAAAACACTACAGAAGTCAGAGTCAATAATATTTTTATAATAAACTCTAAAGATAGAACAAATGTTATTTTTAAATACCACATATCCATTTCCATTTGCTTTGATTATGTTAGCTTTCTTTAAAAAACTTACAAAATTAACTTATTGTCAAAATTTTTCAGTGCCACTTCATTTTCATTGCATCTTACTTCCCACCAGTTTCAATGGACTGATCTACTTTAATGTTTTGGATCAGGTTTTTATTATTTGGTGGAAGACTATCAAAGTAAAGGGAAAGTTGTTTTTCCTTTCTTGTTAAGTATACAGCCAGAAAAAACAACAATATTTTCAAGTTAAAAAGTCATTGCAACCTAATTGAAAACTTCAGGCTAAAGGCTGGGAACACTGTGTGGTTGATTATCCTAAAACAAATTGAAAACAGATTCTAGTTGGCTTTAAAAATTAATCTGGCTAATAATCAAGGTAGATAATGAATAGACACATAAAGGACAATTAAAGAAGGAAATATTCTGAAATGAATAGAAACGAGAACCAGGTTAAGTCAACGGAGTTAACAAATCCACTCATTTGGCTAAAGCATGAAGATTTTCATTTGTGTGGTTAATACAGAGTAACTTGATTTTCCAAAGATAACACTGAAGGAATGCTGGAGAGAGCTCTGATGTCTCTGGATTTTGCCCAGTTCTAAACAAGGATTAACACCAACCATGCATATATCTGCTGTGAACCCAAGCAATCTCTTAAGGTTGTTGCATCTTTTCTCCTATTCTTTGAGGATCAGAAAACAAATAAAAAATAAAAAAATAAACCCTAACCCTAACCCTTACAACCAAGAGATTGCATAAAATTCATGGAATTGGCATATTCTGTAAAATTTAAGCTACTTATCCACAAGGGGTAAGACATATGTTTTGAGTTATTTTCCCAGCTTGCAAGTGAATTCAGGTCACACATCTACTGGATTCTTTTTTGTTCATTGAAAAACGTGTGTGTGCGTGTGTATGTGGTGGGGGGGGTATGCATATATATATATAGACATATACACACACACACACACACACACACACATATATAGATGTATAGATTTAAACATATATATAAAACGTATCTAAAACACACACACACACGTATGTGTTATTCGGTGAACAAAAAAGAACTCAGTAGAGGTGTAACCCAAATTCATTTACAAACTGAGAAAATAATTCAAAACATATGTTCTGGGCTTCCCTGGTGGCGCAGTGGTTGAGAGTCCACCTGCCGATGCAGGGGACACAGGTTTGTGCCCCGGTCCGGGAAGATCCCACATGCCGCGGAGCGGCTGGGCCCGTGAGCCATGGCCGCTGAGCCTGTGTGTCCGGAGCCTGTGCTCCGCAACGGGAGAGGCCACAACAGTGAGAGGCCCACGTACCACAAAAAAAAACACCCCAAAACAAAAAACATATGTTCTACTAATGGTGGATCAGTAGCTTTAATTTTATACTTATAGTAGCTTAAATATATATAAGTAGGTAAATGTATACCTATGTATCTATATATGTATTTTTTCCATTGAAAAACTACATCTAAACATATATGTTATATGTAACATATATATATAACTTCAAATATACACACACACACACACATATATATATATAAAATATCATATGTATATATAACTTGAAGTTAGAAATCCTGAGATTGAATATTGAATTCTGGCTCTATCATTTCATAGCTTCATGCCCTTGGATAAGTTACTTAACTTCTTTAATCCTGCAGTAATATTTGTAAAATGAGGATATTGTAATACACTTCTTAAGGTTTTGTGAGAATAAATGAGAATGTACGTAAAGCTCTTAGCATACTGGCTGGCACATAGCAAATATTCCATATGTGCCAACCACTGTGTGAAAAGCTGTACATATATTCTCATTTGTTATAATATTTAATATATACATACACACATGTATGTGACAGAAAGAGAGAGAGAGAGGGAGGGAGGAAGAAAAAGAGAGAGAGAGGGAGAAAGAGGAGAGACACCTGTTTGGGGTCAGATAAACTACAGATCCCACTCAGGCCAATATTGTCGTATCCTTGACATTACTTCCATGAACCTCATGTCCTAAGCAACCAAGCTAATAAACTGTGAACCTGGGACCAGCCATCTTTGCAACATGATATGCAGCCTTTCTTGTATAGGGACAAAGGTAGATTTGTTGATCCTGGTATGCAGGCTGGCGTTGGGGAGCATCTTCCTGCCAGAGCTTCTTAGGCAGCTGGCCACAATGTCTCCAGAAAGCAATAGAGAATAGGTATTCTATTAAGTGTCAAGAGAAACACAGGTAGATGACAATCACCCACAGGCTACTCTTTTTGTTTGTTTGTTTTTGTTTTTGTGGCACGCGGGCCTCTCACTGTTGTGGCCTCTCCCGTTGCGGAACACAGGCTCCGGATGCGCAGGCTCAGCGGCCATGGCTCATGGTCCCAGCCGCTCTGCGGCATGTGGGATCTTCCCGGACCGGGGCACGAACCCGTGTTCCCTGCATCGGCAGGCGGACTCTCAACCACTGCGCCACCAGGGAAGCCCCCACAGGCTACTCTTGGCCCATGGGCTGTAGGCTAGTGTTCTGCAACAAAAATTATAGGACTCAGGAGAGCAATTGCCCACGCCTGGAAAACAGGGACTGCCTCATACATGGTATGCCTTGGAGTGTGTTGTATAAGTTTTAAGTCGTAGAAAGAAATGAACTAATTTGAATTCACAATTGATTCTTAGTTCTGAGTACACGTTAGGGCTAGCAATCGTAACAACATCAGCAGTTTGCATAAGCGTGACTGCAGCTAAACTTTTATTCCAGCACTTTTGCAATGATCAGGAATAATACATACCACTGGAGTCGTATTATTCAACTTAAATATGAATCAAATTTAGTGAGTGGATTTTGGTACAAGAAAGCATAACCTTTCACTGAGCTTGTAGTGGACACTAGGTGCTGTGCTAAGTACTTTCATGCACTGATACCTAACCCTGTGGAGTAAGCACTACTGACAGCCCCATTTTTCAGATAAGAGAATTGAGACTCAGAGGATCATACAGCTAGTAAGTGGTGAAGCAAGCAAAGATCAGAGGGACTTCAGAACTCTTTCAAGCATGAAACTGTCTTGCTTCTCTAGTGTCTGGGCGACAGGTTCTTAGAAATGGACTAAGTACAAATAATTTAATGCAAAAACCTGAATAAACTTGCAGTTCCCTCTTTTGACCCCTAGATGACAGTTCTGTATTTATAAGGTAAATTACAAACAGAAACTAATAGTTGGAAGCTGTGAAATAGTTAAAAACAAAGTACATACATACACATGTGTTCATGGCAGGGTGAATTTAGAGTAAAGGCAAAAATTGCCCTCATAAAATACTTTCTCTCAACTTCCCTGTATTATTTTAAAGCATGATTGCTCTATTTCATAATGTGTTTCCTATTAAACACATGGAACTGCTGGGTGCTTGTCAAAAATGCAGATTTCTGCTTGGGCTTTGCCTCAGACTGAAAGGTGAGAGTCCAAAAATCTGTATTTTTTAACAAGCACCAGGTGGTAATTCTACATATTGAAGTCTGAAAAGCATTGCTTAGCTGTGTAATTCTCAAATCTGCTTGCATATTAGAGTTTCTTGGGGAAATTTAATGAAATACAAATGCTTTATCCCCATTCAAGAAAATCTCAGCCTTTCTAAGGGTAGGGCTCAAGTATTTTATGTTAAAAAGTTCCCTCACTAATTGTAGTGCAGAACCAGGGACGCATAGTTGAGAAGCAGGCAAGGTGGAATCATTAGTGACCGACCCCCTTCCGTTTGCTAAGACTGGAATCATTGCCGCCATGATTTCACGGAATCACATTGTCCACTTATACACACATGCATACATAAATGTACCTTTTGTGTTAGATAGTTATTTTATTACAAAAATGATTCATGGTTATAGCAAAAGAAGGAAAGAAAGAAAGAAAGGAAGGAAGGAGAGAGGGGGAGGGAGGGAGGGAAGAAAGAAAGATACAGGAGAAGACCGAAAGATAGAAACAAAGGCCATTTCCCACAATCTAGAGAACAACTGCCAACAATTAGATGTTCTTCCTTCTGGTTTTTATTTTTTGTGTATTTATTTCTACTTAGAAGATTTTGTTGAAATACTGGGACCACATGATACAAATATACATAACTGCTATTTCATATAATGTCCTTTATGAACAATTTGTCTGATGGCTGAGAATTCTCTGAAAACAATTTGCACTGGCTACATACTCTTCCATTGATTAGTTACACCATAATATTCTTATTAATTCTTTTTCCAATGGAGACTCTTGAGGTGGTATCTCATCTTTATAATGGTTAAATGATCTTTATTATAGAAAACAGCACTTCATATTTTTTTTTTTGTTTGCGGTACGCGGGCCTCTCACTGTTGTGGCCTCTCCCGTTGCGGAGCACAGCCTCCAGACGTACAGGCTCAGCGGCCATGGCTCATGGGCCCAGCCACTCCGCAGCATGTGGGATCTTCCCGGACCGGGGCACGAACTCGTGTCCCCTGCATCGGCATCCCCTGCACTGCGCCACCAGGGAAGCCCAGCACTTCATATTTTATACTTGGTTTATAATGTTTAAATTAACTTGAGGTGAGCTAGTTTCTAAAGGAACCACCTTGAGTGCTGGAAGAGAGATCCAGGAAAGACTGGCGCGGTCATCTAGATGCACATTTACTTCAGAGGTAGCATCCAATGTGCACGCTTTGAGACGAAAGGTCCAGAGTATCATCTACATCACTAATTAGCATCATTTATTACGACAAATAAAGGACAACTTTCTCATAACCTCTTATTGGGTTTCTTTTTCCATACTTTTTGCATATAATTTTCCCCAAATTATAAAAGTAATAATATAGGTGATAAAGGAAAGGAGTTGACTCCAAAGTTTAACTACAGAGTATTAATCTGAATCTTAAACACAATAGTTTTAATGTATTCAGCATCATTAGGAGACCATTAAAAACCTCTAGGGACAATGTTTCTGCTTTTATTAATTTTTATTGGAGTATACTTGCTTTACAGTGTTGTGTTAGTTTCTGCTATGCAGCAAAGTGAATCAGTTTTGTGTATGCACAGTGTACATATATCCACTCTTGTTTGGATTTCCTTCCCATGTAGGTCACCACAGAGCATTAAGTAGAGTCCCCTGTGCTATACAGTGGGTTCTCATTAGATATCTGTTTTACACATAGTAGTGTATATAATGTCGATTTCTAGGGACAATATTTCACTGTCATATTATGGATACATATATTTTGATACACATATTGCAAATATTTCCCACTTCATTATTTTTGTTTTAACTTTGTTCATTTAAAAATTTTCTACTTCAAAGCTTTTCATTTTGACTCATGCAAATCCAATAACCTTTTAATTTCCAGCTTTTACCCTTGGTCTCATGGAAAAAAGATTGTTTCCTATCCCATGATAGCCTATATTTTCATCTATGACTCTTTCCCAATATTCTATTATGAAATATTTCAAACTTAGAAAGGCTGAACAAAAACTCATATCCCATGATAACCTATATTTTCATCTATGACTCTTTCCCAATATTCTATTATGAAATATTTCAAACTTAGAAAGCCTGAAAAACAAAATTCACAGTGGAAACCTATATTCTTGCCATCTGGATTCTACCACTATCATTGTTCTCTTCCTTTCTTATATATCTATCCATCTTTCCATCACTCTATCCATCACATCAATCTATTTTTATTCATTTCAAAATGGCACTCATCAATTACATTTCCCAAATGCTTCACTATGCATACTGTATGTATTTGATATATATATTTTGCCTTTTTACTTTTACATGTAGTTTTGTTTCCTATGGCAACTGAAACTAATTACTAAGAACTGGCTGGCTTAAAAGAACATATTTATTCTCTTACAGTTTTAGAGGCCCAAAGTGTGAAATCGGTTTCACTGGGCTACAGGTGGCAGGACTGGTTCCTTCTGGAGGCTCTAGGGGACACTCCGTTTCCAAGCCTTTTCTAGCTTCTAAATGGCTGCATCCTTTGGCTGGCGGTTGCTTTCTTACATTACTCCAACCTCTTTCTTCCATTGTCACGTCTCTTCTGTAGTCAAATCTCTCTTTGTCTTCCCCTTTCTTATCACACCTGTGATTACATTCAGTGTGTACCCAGATAGTCTAGGATGATCTTTCCATTTCAAATCCTTAACTGAATTACACCTGCAAAATCTCTTTTGCAAGATAAGGTAACATTCACAGGTTCCAACGATTAGGACCTGGGTATCTTTGGGGCTGTTATTTAGCCTACCACACATGCAAACATTCATTTCATCTTTTTTTTTTTTAACAGCATGAAGTAAGAATCTGATTGCATTTTTTCCAAATAATTGCCCCATGTATTTGAAAATACAAATATAAATGATTTTAAAATGAAAAATTCTCTAATCTAATTGAGATGATACTTTTATCATATACTATGTTCCTCATGTTTTCTCTATACACTGATTTAAAGTTTAGTAACTTTTTGTCATTAGTATGACAAAATATGGTAATAATTTGATTTTTTGAGTCTAATTCTAGGTGTTTTTCTCATCAAAATTTCTTTAAACTTGGAAAAAAGAAGTGAAAAAATTTGAAGAATGTATGTTGGTTGCTGTGGGAAAATGGCTACCAAATTCCTATAAACTAATTTATTCTCTGCCAGAAAGTTTATATCAGATAATTATTTTATATGAGAGTAGGCTATTTCAATTCATTTGTGGAATACAAGAAAGAAAGAACAAAATAACACACACTCAACTCTGTCAGATATTAAATGATAAGGAGCTAAAACAAATGACACTCAATCAGAAAACAGGCCAGGAGGCTAAAAGCTGTGTATATCAGAATCTTCATGCTAATTCTAAAATATGTAGGGCATTAGAATTTGAGAGTTAGCTTCCTTCCAGTAAAAGCAACACTTGTACTTAATAAACATTGTTTTTCCCAGTTGTCTGTTTTCTAAGCAAGTTATGGAATTACTAGCATTAAAATATTTTAATTGAAACAAAACCTTTGGCACTGTAAGATAGTCTTTAATCTTTGGTAAATAAACATATGACTTCGCAAGCAAACACATTACGGGATAAATGCTCCATGTTGAATGGATCAGGCCCATTTGTAGAGAGTGTGTTGCCAGTTCATTGGTTATACAGAGCACGCTTTTTACAAAATAATGGATGATGCATCTATTCCCAGGGCCATCCCTTAAATTGCCATGTGAAGGTTTCTTCGTCATTACTATTCTAAACTATGGAATCATGGCTCAATATGCCTGTAACTCAATTATGAATAAATTCTGTCTGCATGGCTCTTTCTTTTAATAGGATTTCTTTTTCAGGTTCACAGCAGAATGGAGCAGAACACTGAGAGTTCCTACATACTCCCAACCATACCATCCACATCCCACACAAGACTGGTATATTTGTTATAATCTATGAACCTATATTGTTACACCATTGTCACCCAAAGTCCGTAGTTTATGTTCAAGCTCACTCTTGGTGGTGTGCCTTTTATGGGTCTGACCAATTTATAATGACATGTGTACTCCATACAAAACAGAGTAGTTTCACTATCCTAAAAATCCTCTGTGCTTTGGCAATTCATCCTTTCCTCCTCCACCACTCCCCAACCTCTAGCATTGATCTTTTTACTGTCTTCATAGTTTTGCCTTTCCAGAGTGTCATGGTTGGTATCATACAATATATAACTTTCTCAGGTTGGTTTTTTTTCAGATCACAATGTGCATTTAAGGTTCTTCCATGTCTTTTCATAGCATTTCATGACATTTCTTTTTAGTGCTGAATAATATTCCAACTGTCTAGATGTAACACTGTTTATCCATTCACCTATTAGAGGACATCTTGGTTGCTTCCAACTTTTGGCAGTTATAAACAAAGCTGCTATAAATATCCATGTTCAGGTTTTTGTGTTTTGTGTAGACATAAGTGTTCAATTCATTTAGGTAGATACCAAGGAGTGCAATTGATGGATCGTATGGTAAGAATATGTTCAGTTTTACAAGGAACTGCCAAGCTGTCTTCCAACGTGGCTGTACCATTTTGCATCCCCACTAACAATGAATGAGGGTTTCTGTTGTTCCACCTCTTTGCCAGCATCTGGTGGTGTCAGTGTTTTGGATTTTTGCCACTTTCATAGGTATGCAGTAGTATCTCATTGTTGTTTTAATGTGAAATTCCTTAATGACATATGATGTTGAACATGTTTTCATATGCCTATTTGCCATATGTATATCTTCTTTGGTGAAGTGTCAGCTCAGATCTTTGCCTAGTTTTTAATCAAGTTGTTCATTTTCTTATTGTTGAGTGTTGGGAGTTCTTTGTGTATTTTGGATAACAGTCCTTTACCAGATATGTCTTTTGCAAATATTTTCTTCTACTCTGTGACTTGTCTTCTCATTCTCTTCCGTGAACATATATATTTTGTTTTCCTTGTTATTTTATATATCTGACATTTAAGTATATTTCTCTTTCCATTATAATGTTTATTAATTTAATGTTAACTATAATGATTGTTTAATTAATGTTGACTTTTAGAGGCATCTGAAAGAACTTCCTGTGACGTTCAGATACTCAATACAATGGCAATATAAAATCCTCACTATAAATTGTGTGGATGACAAGGAGTTAAATGTTACAGAATCACACTGTGATGGATGTTGGGTCAGACAAGGCTTACTTATTAGCAGTGACTAACTTGGACATACCAGTCTCAAAGCAAAATTCAAATGGTTGCCTCTGCAAAATGACAAAGTACTGAATGCCAAGAACCTTCTGAGTTGCTTAAAAATAGCTGAAATATGGAATGCTAAATACACAAATGCTGAGAAATTACTACATTTCAAAGGAAGAAATGTAAATATATTTAAATCACATTTGTTAAAGCTTGATTTTCTTCCCCAAGTTTTATAGACTGGATTTCATGGATCCTTAGGAGATGCACAGATGCATTAGCAGTGTTTCTCAAACCATCTATCGTGAAGGGTTTATTTTCTAATTTGTTGTAGGTTGATCATTTGCCTTATATATACCTCTCCTTTATTTTTACAATTATGAGTGTGTGTTTGTGTGTGTGTGAGAGAGAGAGAGAGAGTGATAGTGATAAAGGTTGCAGCTTTTTTTTTTTTTTTTCGGTACGCTGCTGTGGCCTCTCCCGTTGCGGAGCACAGGCTCCGGACGCGCAGGCTCAGCGGCCATGGTTCACGGGCCCAGCCGCTCCGCGGCATGTGGGATCTTCCCGGACTGGGGCACGAACCCGTGTCCCCTGCATCGGCAGGCGGACTCTCAACCACTGTGCCACCAGGGGAGCCCAGGGTTGCAGCTTTAAAAAGCATTTTGACTGTTTTCTGTTGTTTGTAGTCCCTGGTAAAGAGAGTGCTATTGAGATTGGTTCCCATATTTCAGAGAAATGAAAGAATCTCAAGTTGTCGGAGACAAATGGCAGTTCTAAATTTCCAGACAGTAGATGGGCTATGTTTATCAGAGTAGGCAGAAAGTGTGTAAAAGTAATCAGAAAGATCTGAGCACACAACAGAAATATATGTGTAACCCACTAGTTTTATACTTGATTTTTATAACTGAAAGGACTCTAGTTCTGTCCACCAGAGACCTGATTTAGGCCATCACCATATAAAGTCAAAATATCTCACCCCTAATCCAAATCTAGCATCCCCTGAATTAAAAAGAAGCTGGGTAACTTTGAGGCAGGAATGGATCAATCACTTCACAAATACTTTCTGTAAATTTTCTTCTTACTTTTCTCTAATATGCTTACATCCATTTATCAGAGTAAATGTGCACTGGGCAAAGAGAAATAACCAGACCCTTCAGGTTTCATTGAGTAGAGACTACGAGTCAACTCCAGCTCCTGAGATCACAAACACAACAGCCAACCAGGAATAGTGGAGCCTTGTGTAGTGAGCTGATAAATGTAGTTTTAATTTGATTCCATCTCACAGTAAGCCCAGTATATACTGAGTCCATCTCTATTTCCAAGTGTATGCTTGAAATAAATATTCTCTACAACTAGAAGAATCCCAGCCTGAGTTTCTGTCACTATGAAGAGCCATACCAACCTGGACAGGATATCTCCAGACCCTTGACCATGAGATAGTATGAGTAGCTAACTTGTTTAAGCCACTGTGATTTTGGGTTTTTCTCTTACAGTTAAAATTAATCTTAACCAATATATTATTTAGTATCCTTTCATAATTATTCGAGAAATGCAAATAAAAACTACAATGAGGTATCACCTCACACTTGTCAGAATGGCCATCATCAAAAAATCTACAAACAGTAAATGCTGGAGAGGGTGTGGAGAAAAGGGAACCCTCTTGCAATGTTGGTGGGAATGTAGATTTATACAGTCCCTATGGAGAACAATATTGAGGTTCCTTAAAAAACTAAAAATAGAACTACCATATGACCCAGTAATCCCACTCACTACTGGGTATATACCCTGAGAAACCTATAATTCAAAAAGACATATGCACCCCAAAGTCCATTGCAGCACTATTTACAATAGCCAGGACATGGAAGCAACCTAAAAGTCCATGGACAGATGAATGGATAAAGAAGATGTGGTACATTTATACAATGGAATATTACTCAGCCATAAAAAGGAATGATATTGGGTCATTTGTAGAGACGTGGATGGACCTAGAGACTGTCATACAGAGTGAAGCAAGTGAGAAAGAGAAAAACAAATATCATATATTAACATATATATATATATATATATATATATATATATATGGAATCTAGAGAAATGGTACAGATGAACCTATTTGCAAAGCAGAAATAGAGACACAGACACAGAGAACAAACATATGGACACCAAGTGGGGAAAGGAGGGGTGGGATGAATTGGGAGATTGGGATTGACATACATACACTACTATGTATAAAATAGATAACTAATGAGAACCTGCTGTGTAGCACAGGGAACTCTACTCAATGCTCTGTGGTAACCTAAATGAGAAGGAAATCCAAAAAGGAGGAGATATATGTATACATATAGCTGATTCACTTTGCTGTAGAGCAGAAACTAACACAACATTGTAAAGCAACTCTACCCCAATTTTTTAAAAAATCCTTTCAATTCTTTTTTCTAAGTTAAGTTGTTTCTTTATTTATAATCAAAAAAACTTAAATAGGACCTATTCAAATTATATCAATTCTCAAAACACCAAGAGTTTGGTGTTATTATTTTTATATGTTAAGGCTCTGGTGCTCAGAAAGGTTAAAGATATTGGAAAACGTCACAGGGGAGGAAGTAGTATATCAATGCTACAGGTCACTCTCTCTTGATGCTTATACAATATTACCTCTTAAATTGAGAATACCCTACTTTATGGGGTCTATTTTCTCTGTGAAATAGAGAATGAGATAATTTCCTGACAGTGACAGGGATAGTGCTAGGTTAGTGGAGAGTGACGATGAATATTTGAAATAAGGGAAGGCGATAGAGCCTTGTGACTCAAAGAGTAGCCATTAGTCAAGTAGCTTTGGCATCCCCTGGTAGCTTGACAGAAATGCAGATCTCAGCACTCCACCAACTGAATCAAATCTTCTTTTTGAAATATCCCCAGGTGATTTGTGTGTACATTAATGTTTGAGATGCACTGGGACAAGCAGGCGTATTGTCAAGTACCACTGAAGCGCCAGCTGAAAATGGAGACTAAATGGAGACTAAATGGAGACCATTTATAAGCATCAATGTTCATGTTTAGGAAACCCTCATTGTTGCCTATCCAGAAGCCAATCCATGCTTGGTGACAAACCTGAACTCCTACTAAAACGCCAGATCCTTGCTTTCTCTCTCGCATTTATATCAAGGGCTTATGACCCAAACCTGGCCAATGAAAGCTTAGGGGAAATACACCGAGAGAATTTTCAGAGAAACTTTCATCTCATTCAAACAAATGAATAGGATTAAACTCGTACTTTCTTGTTCTGAATATTTTTCTGTCTATGTGTGATGCATAAAACTGTAGCAACCATTTTGCAGTCTTAAAGGCATAAGCCCAATGACCAAGCCAAGATCACAATCTGATGAATCAATGTTAGGAATGAAGCAGCATTCCTTTGGATTTCTTGTTATATGAAATAATAAACATCCTTATTGTTTAAAGCATTTTCATTTAGTTTTTCCATAACTTGAAGCTAAGAATTTCCTAAGTAAAAGAAAATGGTTTTATGGTTTTTCTGTTAAAATGCTTAGAACAGGGGGCTTCCCTGGTGGCGCAGTGGTTGAGAATCTGCCTGCCAATGCAGGGGACACGGGTTCGAGCCCTGGTCTGGGAAGATCCCACATGCTGCGGAGCAACTAGGCCCGTGAGCCACAACTACTGAGCCTGCGCGTCTGGAGCCTGTGCTCTGCAACAAGAGAGGCCGCGATAGTGAGAGGCCCTCTCACTGCGATGAAGAGTGGCCCCCGCTTGCCACAACTAGAGAAAGCCCTCGCACAGAAACGAAGACCCAACACAGCCATAAATAAATAATTAATTAAAGTTGCAACCTCCCTTAAAAAAAAAAAATCCTCAGAACATTAGATTAAGGTAAAATGAAGCAAATTACCGAATTACCGGTGGAACTTGTACAGGGTGAGTTTGTCTGAGTAAAAGCAGTTGAAGGTGTAGGCAAGTGTTTCCCTAAAGTACTGAACCACGAGGTTGGTGCTAGATAGGGACATGCCAACAGCCAGGATGGTGTTTATGGGATGACCAAAAACAGAAAGTCAATATTTGATGAGACTAAAAAATTGTCACACTGGGAGAAAGAGTTAGAGGGGAAGCTGTAGTCAGAAAAAGGGCTTTAGAATTTAAGATTCCAGAGGTGAAACAATTGCTATGGATGCCATCCATGTAGATGGATGAAATGGAATAAATATGAAGACCACTGGGGTTCAGGAAGTCAAAGAAGTGTCAAACTAGGTTGTCAAACGAGTCAACCACATGGATATTGGAGACACTTGGGATTATAATAGATCTTGAGGTCGAAATAGAATTTGATGAATATGGGGGAGCGATTAGGACATTGGGGAACAACAAAATTGAGAAAAGCTTCATAAAAGGGGGGACATCTGACTTGGATCTCATAGAAAAATAGGAATGATCTACATAGAGAAAATGTAATGGTAGGTATGTCTGGCAGAGGAAATAGTATGTGCAAAGTTCATGGACACAAAAAACCACTCAGGGGATGGTGGGTGGTTCTATGCTGCTAGAACAGAGAGGGGAAATACAGACTTGTGCCAGCTTATGAAGGCTCTTACATGTTATAAAAAGGGGTTTGGATATATTCTGGTTAACAACTGTTGCTGATTATAGTTTTCTAAACCTAGGGCATCAAAAGCTTTTATTTTATGTGTGTGAAAGGAAACATTCTCCACAATACAGATAAGACAAATATCCCACCTCCACCCCTTTCTTTTTGGACTCTGTGCATTGCTTGGGACGGTTAGGAGGCAAACAGGTCTGACTTAATTACAATTTTATTTCCTTTGCTTTATTGAATCCATTTGGGCCTGGGTAGATGTAGTTCATCACCCATGTCTGACTGAAGGAGGGGGAAAGGTCAGGTGATAAAGCATCTTCCGGGACAAGGATTTCATGGCTTATCAGTCAGCTTTGCTACAGCAGTAAACAACAGCATATAGGAAACAACATTCATTTCTTGCTGTGATTATCTGCTACTTTCCCGGTCTCTTCTGGGATCTATTGGATGTCACTGGCTTCACTGGGCTCTCTTGGGTTTTTCTAGGCCTTTTCGAGCTCTGTTGGATTCTACTTAGCCCTACTAGTAGGCTTTTCTGAGCTCCATTGGGTTCTGTGGGCTAGACTCAGCTCCATATATCTTTTGGTAGTTACTTTTGGGGATATACTGTTACCACGATGGAAGGCCAGAGGAAGAGGGCAGCAAACAAGTCATTCTGTGGTGTTTAAAGCTTCTTCTGGACAGCGTGATGGCAAAGAGGGTCTCTCTGACCAAACTCTAGTCAAGTTCCTCTGATCCTCTGATCCTTTTTCTCCACTAGGAGAATCTTGGCTCATAAGAACATCAGAATCTTGGCTCATAAAAACATCAGATCCTCAGCACACCCCTCTTCCCTTCCCCACTCACACACATCTTGGATGACCCCAACCCTTCTTAAAATGCATGCCTGAGAAAGCTCAGTACTGCCAGGAAAATTTACTGTTTGTTCCAGCCCAAACCTGGTGATAGGTAGGTTCCTAAAACCCCTCTTAGAGCAGTTACTTGAGAAAGCTTGCAATTATAAATCCCTTCTCTGCCTCTTTGACATGTAACTCTTTCACCAACTAGAACCATCTCCTCCGGGACCTGAGAGCCATCTCTTTGAAACTTAAATATTTGACGACTCTAGCTTCTGGTCCCCATGGGAGGATAAGAACCTAACTTCTTACATCACTACCTCCTGTCATAAAGATACAGAAATTTGTTTCTCCTCCAGATAAGCACCAGTTAACAAACCCAGATGGCCTGGTCACATTATATGACCCCCTTCCTGCTGTTTGTAAGTAAGTTTTCCCTTCCCCTATTCTGCTCAATCTCTGTTCCCTTACTCTTCCCTAAAATCCCAGTCACCTCTGCGAAGTTGAGTTCAGTTCATGTTAGACCCTTTTCCCTATTGCAAGAGTTTATTACTGAATAAAATCCATCCTCACTGCTTTAACTAGTGTTTATTTACCTTCGACAGTGACAAATGTCACATTTCTCATACAAGGGCAGAGAGAATAAGCAACTAGATAAACCAATGATAACACACATAGCTTTTTAACAAAAATGAGTTCTTTAGATTCCAGGAAGTGGTCTTCCTATCAGATTTCATGAAAGAAATGTTAAAAAAGTGTTTTGACACAGCAAATATGAATAGAAAAAGTTACAGCCGTGTGGCTTTCTTAATTGGCCAGTACAAAATTTCCTCAAGGGAACTAAACCCATAAATTGAAAAAGTGTATAAACGTTAATATCAGAAATATTTTAGGGCTCCCCTGGTGGTGCAGTGGTTGAGAGTCCACCTGCCAATCCAGGGGACATGGGTTCATGCCCCGGTCCGGGAAGATCCCATATGCGGCGGAGCGGCTGGGCCCGTGAGCCATGGCCGCTGAGCCTGCGCATCTGGAGCCTGTGCTCCTCAACGGGAGAGGCCACAACAGTGAGAGGCCCGTGTACCGCAAAAAAAAAAAAGAAAAAAAAAAGAAATATGTTATTCATTTTCATTCTGAACTGATGAGTAATGTTCAAATGCTCTTTAAATCAAGCCAATTAGATGTACTGCCTTGTTATTATTAAAAATGTGTATTTGGTAGTGAAAACTAGGAAAAGCCATAAAAATTGCAGGCAAATCAGAAGTTTAAAAAGCATCTAAGATCCCTACTTCCTGTAAATTTTGTTAAATATCTCTCCACCCGATTTTATTTTTAGTTTACTTAACAAAATCAAGGTACACTGTGTGACTGCCACTTAATGTGCCTTGTCAGGTCTTTTACAGCCATTTTTTTTAGGCCACATTAGGATAGATAAGGCCAACTATTTAAGACAGTAGGGTATCTAGCGAAATTGTTCAGCCTTTTAAATTTCAGCTCACTATGCTCCAGCAGACAGTACAAAATGTACTACTTGGATCATATTCACAGCCCAGTGTTGACAAACAGTCTCAGAATATTAAATTCCATCCTAGTGTGTGTTCCCTTATGTTCTGTGATATTTGACTTGAAAGGAAAATGCCTCTGCAATGTAGTGACAAATTTGAAGTGAGAGAGGTAATATATCTTCACTTCAAATACATATGCTTAACATTTTTAGTTGATCACCTATTAGGTGTAAAGATTATCTGCATTTTGTAGGTGGGGGAATAGAAAAAAAAGGGAAAAATTAATGAGGTATCATCTTTGTCCTCCATGAATTTGTTGGGTAGTGAAGAGTTCTAGGAATTGATGTTAAACATTTGTGTGTTTGATGTTGCTCGTGACATAATCTGTGTTCACAACAATATCATACTGAGTGGAGAACAGGAAAAAAAAGAGGAGGAAGCTGCTTTTTAGAGAGGATTAGATTTCAGAATCATTTGAACACATTGGAACCATAAATGAACACTGCCAAAATAACATTTAAGGAGAAGCAAATTTATCTAAAAATAACTTGTAGTAAATTTGGAGAGATTGTTTTATATAAATATGACTAAAATTTACACGGTTACAGCAAATCAAATAGGAAGCCAAATGATCTAAGGAATTAGATCAGATTTAAAATAAAACTAATGACAGAAATAACAATATTAACAATAGCAAAAGCTACATATTCACTGAGTATTTGCTCTGGTGCCAGTCATTGTGCTAGGCCATTTATATACCTTACTCTTTTTTTTTTTAATTTAAAAATTTTTTGCAGCCATTTTTAAAATTGACATATAGTTGATGTACAATATTTTACAAGTTACAGGTGTACAATACAGTGAATCTCAATTTTTAAAGATTATGCTCCATTTATAGTTATTATAGAATATTGACTAATAAGAAAATAAATAAACATTAACAAAATACTCTTTTGTATTTAAAGGAAAAAGATTTGTATTTAAAGACATTGCTTTCAGTGTAATTTATAATGATGAGAAACTGGAAATAACCAAGTTTTCCAAATAAAGAAAGCTGGTTAAAAAGAAAAATTGGCTATATTCCCTGTGTTGTACAACATATCCTTGTAGCTTATTTTATACCTAATCATTTGTACCTCTTTATACATTACTCTTTTAATTCTTAAAACTGGCCTGTGAGTTTTGGTGCTATTATTATCCCTATTTCACCAGTGGTGAAAACTAAGGCTTGGCATGATCTGGTAACTTTCCCAAGTTTGAAAACTGTTAAGTTAGTGGAACAAAGATTTGGATCTGACTCCAGAGTTTGTATTAGCCTGAATAATCAGCTGGGGTACCTTTTTCAGTAGTAAGAAGTAAAAAGTCTCTAGTTATATGATCACAGTATCATAATACTCTACAGACTACCAAATAGGGTACCATGAGTTTTTGGTTTTATTTTCTCTACAGAATAACTCATAGTTGGTCCCAGGAGAGTAATTCTTTATGTTGGTCCATGTCATCCTAGGGGGAGGTAAGTGACTTTAAATGGGGGTGAAGGGCAGGCACAGAGAACAGACTTGTGGATGCCAAAGGAGAGGAGGGTGTGGAAGGGAAGGATTGGGAGTTTGGGATTAGCAGATGCAAACTCATATATAGGATGGATAAACAAGATCGTACTGTATAGCACAGTGAACTATATTCAATATCCTTTGATAAACCATAATGGAAAAGAATATGAAAAATAATATATATATATGTATAACTGAATCACTTTGCTGTACAGCAGAAATTAACACAACACTGTAAATCAACTATACCTCAAATTTTTTTAAAAATGGGGGTGAAGGAGATGAGATTTTTCTGACTTGATTAGCTAAAAGAGACATGATTTTAGAGAAGACAAAAACTGGAACAATCTTATTCTGGAATCTTTCTTGCTAGAAAGAAGCTATTTACAAATATTATTTTGCCTTATTGGAATTTTGCTATTTAGGAGTGAGGCCTGACTTCTCCCAGCTGTTGCGTGAGTCTATAGAGGGTAAATTATCCTGAGTCCTGGCATTTGGGAAATACATGTGAGATTGCCCGAACTCCTGGGGTAACATTCCTGCCATCTAAAGTTCCCTGAGCTGAGCATGGGGTCTTGGTGGCAGTTGAAGCGACACTTCCCCTCATCACTTGCTCAAGAGAACCACAGTATAAAGTCAAGTCAGTCAAGGAAAACTATTGATCAAATAGATAAACTCTGGTTTATGTAGAGAAATCCCAGACTGAGACTCCTGCTTCCTAGAGAGACACTTCTACCCCAGGAGTGATTTCAGTGATGCTTTACTGCTAATGCCCCTTCCTCACTCTCCAAACCTAGAGAATGCTCTCTGTGCTGCAAAGATTTTCCCAGGATAAGCCCAGTTCCTGGTATAGGTCTTGGACATTGTCTTCTACAACCCCAAACAAACTGGCCCCGTCAGGACACAGAGGAGACTTGACAAACTCAAGAAGGTCTCCAAAGACTCTCTGGGGTCAACTCTTACTACAGTTTCAGCAATATTATGGTTTTAAAATGGTTGGATTAGACGATTTTTTAAGTCCCCTTAGCTCTAACACTTTATGACTAAACAGTTCTTGGGCAGGCCTAAGAACACACCCATCACATTTCTCTGGGAAAATACATAACAAATCCACACAGGCTCAATAAATGGACTTCTGGAACACAACTTATTAACGCTGGGAATAGGCTAAGTGGGGGCAAAGCAGATAGGCTTTGGAAGAGAACATGTTGTGTCAATATTTGGGAGACCCTAGGGCCACTTTGCTACTCCAAATGCTGAAGTAAACATGGGGCCCATTCTTTTGGTCTAAGAATAATCCTGAATACTTTGACTGAATTTGGTGATGATTTTTTTTCTCTCTGAATTGATCTACTTAGCTGGTTGTTTTATTATTACAATGACTATTCACTCACAAGGAGAGTTTTTAAAGTAATAGAAACTTTGGAAAACTGACTTCATGAGGAAAAACTCAAATATTCAGTATATGATGCTATGAAGGAACTTAAATTTTTTATTTAATTTGATGCTATGTAGGTAGCTATATAGATAAAACAATGTTACTTCTTGTACCAAAAATGAGGACACAAAATAAGCTAAATATGAATATTCTTAAAGGGCAAAATAGAAAATAGTTTTTACTATCCTTCAAAATCTGAGAACTATATGAGTGTCAAATTTATAGGTTTTGTATTTATTTCCTAAGCTTGGAAAATGAGAATGTGAGATCAGTGGACTAAAAGCTAAGAATGAGACAAAATCCTGGTTATGAAAAACAGGAGTTTTAAATGGTGAATAGTTGAAGATTCTTCTTTTTAACTTTCAGGGAATAAATTTCCTCTTCCTCCTCCTTCTCAAATGTTGTATTTCACCAAGGGGGTGAGGAGATGAGGTTGGATTTTAAAAGTGAAGTGAGGTAATGTTTGGTATGAGACAGTGATGGTCTGAAACTTGGGAATCATGCATGCTGTTGATAAAGATTTTGAGCTGAGATAGAGGAGCACTGCCAGAAGATGACCCAACCCCAGAGACAGACTATCATAGCAGTAATGTGGTGAACTAATGGTAAGAATGCAGTTGAGAAATCCAGCCTGGATACTATATATGGTCAATATTTATTACATGTTTGTCCAATGAATGACAAGAGAGAATGACAAAGAGAATGACAAAGATCCTTTATATCAGGGATTCTTAATTGGGATTGCAAGAGGATGGGGCTATACCCACAGGGACAGAGTAAATCACAATCATAAATCATTTGGGGGATCATTTTTACACTATGTACTGTACTTCAGAAATGTATATCTAGGGTTGTGTTTTGTATTTTCTGTCCTCCTTCTCCCCTACCCTGACATTAAAGCAGTAAGAAACCCATGTGTTTGGGGTGGGAAAAAGAAATCCTGACAACTAGTGTCCTATATGAAGATAGAATGTATATGAGAAGAATAGTTGCTGGAAGCAAACCAGAAAGAAAAAATACCCTTTTTTAAATATAAAACTTTGGTCACTCTGGTATCTCTGTAAAATACTTAGTTTCTATACATGTACCCACACCTCTATTTCTTTCTTTCTTTTTTAAGTGTATTACCCAGGTAACAGTTGGATTCTCCTGGCCTTGGGAGCATCATATGAACCTTGACAAGATTTTTACTAGTTCTCAGAGTTTATTCTATCTTGATGCTGTTTGGATCTGTGCACTGGCACAATTTGGAGTGGATAATATTTTTTGTCAAAATTCTGCTTCTACATGATAAAGTATTCTTAATGCTAATAATGAAATTAAATAATACTAGTGGCCAGAAAAGATAGTGGAAGTTCTCAGGTATTGCACTGTATATATATACATATATTTTTTTTTCTTACATATATACAATTATGACCATAAAAACATGAAAAATAGAATAAATACAACAGTACTGAAAGAAAAACTTATGGGCTAATATTTTTAAATTTCATTGATTCATTTTTGAAACAAAGACATAAGGACTTATAACTACATATTAGTCTGTCACAATAATAAATAACATTACTGTGTCTGTTTTTAATCTCTAACTTCTGAAAAATTGAAGTGACTTCATAGAAATTATTTTTCTTTGTGTATTTATGTTCAATAGAAAGCATAGTCAGATTTTCTCATACTTAATGAAAGAACAATTTTTACTAATTTTAGCTTCAAAATTTTTCTTCCACATGCAGTAATAATTATATAAATAATCATGAAGCTAGCTCAAAGAGTTCCCATACACGAGCACCCATTTCCCCCTATTAACAAGCTACATTAGAATGGTACATTTGTTACAATTAATAAACTGATATTTAAGCATTATTATTAACTAAAGCACGTACTTTATTTAAATTTCCTTAGATTTTTACCTAATGTCCTTTGTTTGCTAGTTAGGAAAAAATGTAAGCATAAGAATGTTAGGCAGAGATCCATAAAACCCCCCCATTTTACAATACATTCAAGAAGTTGCAAAACTGTCATGTCTGCCTAGATCAATTTTAGTTAGTGGCTTTCAAATGATAGATTCACCAAAAAAATCATAATTTCTGTATATGGTTTGAAGAAGTTTGAGATCTAATATTACATATTCCTGAATTTAAATAGTCAATTTGAGTTGATCAAGATGGCAGAGCAGGAAGACCCTGAGCTCACCTTCTCCTACAGATACACCAAAATTACAGCTATTTACAGAGAAACAAACTGTCTATGAGAATGACCTGAAGACTAGCAGAAAAGATTTTCCAGAACTAAAGAGAAAAAGAAAGAGCCACAACAAGATAGGTAGAAGGGGTGGAGATGCACTCTAGTCAGGACCCACACACCCTGGTCAGTGACCCATGAATGGAAAGGATATCACAACGACAAAGGTCCTCCCTGAGGAGTGAGGGGTCCAAACCCCACATCAGGCTCCCCAGCCCAAGGGTCCTGCCCAGGAAGAGGAACCTCCCAAAAGTCAGGCTATGAAAACTAGTGGTGCTTACATGAGGGCTATAGGAAACAGAGACTCCACTTTTTTTTTTTTTTTTTTGGCTTTAATCAGCAAAAATTTAATATTGCTCATAATTCCATGAATTGGCTGGGCAATTCTGGCCTTGGCTGGCTCAGTTGGGACTGGAAGGTCTAGAGGTCCTCTACATTCACATGTCCAGCAGTTGGCTCGATGACCATGCATCTCTCATCGTCCAGTGGGCTAGCCCGGCTCCTCCCCACAGTGGTGACTGCAGTGTTCCCAGCAACAAGAGGCAACAATCCCCAGTGCACAAGTGCTTTTCAAGCCTTTGCTTGCATCATGTTTGCCAACATCTAACATGCCAAAGCAACTTACATAGACTGGAGAAATGGACACCACTTCTTTTTTTTTTTTTTTTTTTTTGCTCATGAATGTAAAATTTTTTTTTACATTTTAAGTTATTATCAATTTACAAGGTGGAAACCCATTGTTGTTTATGAGACCCCACACTTAAAGGGAGCATGCAAAAATCTCACATGCCCCGAGTCCCACAACAGAGGAGGCAGCAGGGACACCCCCTGGGGACTGATACACTGGTGGCAGCCATTTTGAGGAGCTTGGATTATTTTTTATTTCTTTCACTAGCCTGATTGCCTTGGTTAGGATATCCAATCTTCTTAGATTTAGTGCGATTGTTTTGTGGCCTGTCATGTGATCTATCCTGGAAAATGTTCCATGTACACTTGAAAAGAATATGTATTCTATGTTTGGATGGAACATTCTATACACAAAACTATTAAGTCTATCTGGTCTAAGTTATCTTTAAAGCCAATGCATCCTTTTTGATTTTCTGTCTGGATGATCTGTCCACTGATGTAAGTGAGGTGGTAGAGTTTACTACTATTATTGTATTACTATCAATTTCTTCCTTTCTGTCTGCTAATTGCCCTATGTATTTAGGTGCTACTATGTTGAGTGCATATGTATTTGCAAGTGTTCTATCTTCTTGTTGGATTGGTCCCTTTATCATTATGTGATGCTCTTCTTTGTCTCTTATTACAGTCTTTGTTTTAAAGTGTAATTTATAGGTATGCTACCCAAGCATTCTTTTTGTTTCCACTTGCATAGAATATCTTTTTCCTTCCCCTCACTTTCCATCTATGTGTGTCTTTAGATCTAAAATAAGTCTGTTGTAGCCAGCATATATTTGGGTCTTGTTTTTTATCCATTCAGCCACTCTTTGCCTTTTAATTGAAGCACTCAATCAAAATTAACATATGGAGATCTGTTGCATTTTTATACACTAATAATTAACCATTAGAAAAAGAAATCATGAAAACAATTCCCTATACAATTGCATAAAAAACATAAAATACCTGGGAATAAATCTATCCAAAGAGGTAAAAGAATTATACTTGAAAAACTATTAAGACATTGGTGAAAGAAATTGAAGATGACACAAACAAATGGAAAGTTATACCTTGCTCAAGGATGAGAAGAATTAATATTGCTAAAATGACCATACTACACAAGACAATCTACAGATTCAGTGCAATCCCTATCAAAATACAAATGGCATTTTTCACAAAACTTGAACAAGTAATCCTAAAATTTGTATGGAATCACAAAAGACCCTGAAGAGCAAGCAATCTTGAGAAGAAAGAAGAAAGCCAAAGGTATCATGTTCACTGACTTCAAACCATAATACAAAGCACAGTAATCAAAACAGTATGGTACTGGCACAAAAACAGATACATAGGTCAATGGAAGAGAATAGAGAGCCCAGAAACAAACCCATTCTTATATGCCCACTAGTCTATGACAAAGGAAGTAGGAATATACAATGGATGAAAAGACAGCCTTTTCAATAAATAGGGCTGAGAAAAATGGACAGCTACATGCAAAAGAATGACACTGGACCACTTTCTCACACCATATACAAAACTAAACTTGAAATGTATTAAAGACTTAAATGTAAGAGGTGAAACTAAAAATTCTAGAAGAAAACATAGGCAATACACTCTTTGGCATTGGTTTTAGCAATATTTTTTTTGACCTGTCTCCTCTGGCAAGGGAAATAAAAACAAAGTTAAACAAATAAGACAGCATCAAACTAAAAAACTTTTGCACAGCAAAGGAAACTATCAACAAAATGAAAAAGTCAGCCTACTGAATTTGCAAATGACATATCTGACAAGGAGTTAATAACCAAAATGTACGAAGAACTCATACAACTTAATACCAACAAAACAATAGGATTAAAAAAGGGCAGAGGACCTGAATAGACATTTTCCCAAAAATGTGCAGATGGCCAACTGACTCATGAAAAGATGCTCAACATCACTAATCAACAGGGAAATTCAGATCAAAACCACAATGAAATATCACCTCACAGCTGTCAGGATGGCTATTATAAAAAGTAAAATAAAATAAAATAAAAATAACAAGTGTTTGCATGGATGTGGAGAAAAGGGAACACTTGTGCACTGTCGATGGAATTGTAAATTGGTGTAGCTACTAATGAAGATGGTATGGAGGTTCCTCAAAAAATTAAAAATAGAAGTACCACATAGTCCATCAATTTCCTTTCTGGGAAGGAAAGAAAACCAGAAGCAAAAAAGTCTCACTAATTAGAAAAGATATATGCACCCCTATGTTTATTGCAGCATTATTTACAATAGCCAAGTTATGAAAGCAACATGTGTCTACTGACACATGGATAAAGAAGATGTGATATATATAGTGAACTATTACTCAGCCATTAAATATGCCATTTACAATAACATGGATGGCTCTAGAGGGCATTATGCTAAGTGAAATAAGTCAGACAAAAGAAATACAAATACCATATTTTATCACTTACATATGGAATCCAAGACACAAAACAAATGAATAAACAAATAAATGGATAAACAAACCAGAATGAAAATAGACTCATAGACACCAAGAACAAACAGGTGGTTGCCAGAGGGGAGGAGGTGGGGGGATGGCAAAATAAGTGAAGGGAATTAAGCAGTACAAGCTTCTAGTCATAAAATAAGTAAGTCATGGGGATGTAATATACAACATTAGCCTTATGGTCAATAATACTGTAATACCTTTGTATGGGGTCAAATGGTTACTAGACTTACTGTGGTAATCATTTTGTAATGTATTTAAACGTTGAATCACTATGTTGTATGCCTGAATTTAACATAATATTGTACATCAACTATATTTCAATGGAAAAAAAAGAAATTTGAAATGAACAATGATACCACAGTGACTGTAAAATGAAAGAAACAGTTGACTTCTTGGTCTTGAAATGAATACATGACACCAAGTCTGCATATTTGGGGGTTGATGGTTTAATTGGAATTTCTTCAAATTAACTTCTATGTAGAAGACAATGCTTATTAAAAGATAAGTAATAAAAGTGTGCCCATTTTTAGCTTACTTATATGTTATTAAATTTCAACAGTAATAAGGGAAATTGTTTAGATTTAGAACGTAGAGCAAGAAAAAAACAAAATTTTTTCCAAGGAAGAGTACTGTATCACTCATGTTGTTTAGAATTGGTAGCCTAAACAGACAGACATTTAGTTCATTTTAGTAGTGCCTTTAAAGCTCCTACTGGCAATCCCCTTTCCCATCATTCACTGTGCCTCTCCCATTACCCACAGCTCTGCACTTGGTACCTCAATGGGTATGTCAGGGCTCATAGCACCTTAGATGCAAATCTCAGCTTCCTTCAGCTGTTTTCACAGGAAATCTGTTTACTCCAGTCCAAGAAAGCATTTTGCCTCCTCCTTTATTTTGGTATAATTGACAAATAAAATTGTGAGATATTTAAAGTGTACAGTGTGATAATTTGATATAAATATATATTGTAAAATTCATCCCATCTCGATTCATCCCATTGAGTTAATTAATACATACATCACCTCACGTATTTATCTTTCTTTGTGTGTGTGAGAACATTTAAGTTCTACTCTCTTAGCAAATTTCAGTTATACCATAACAGTGTTATCAACTATAGTCATCACGTTTTACGTTAGATCCTCAGAACTTTTTCATCTTATAACAAAGTTTGTACTCTTTTATCAACCTCTCCCTATTTCCCCCACCCCTAGCCCCTGGCAGTCACTTTTCTAATCTCTGTTTATATGAGTTCACTTTTTTTTTTTAAGATTCCATATATAATTGATACTATGAGGGTATTTGTCTTTTTCTCTCTGGCTTGTTTCGCTTATCATAATGCCCTTTGGGTTTATCCATGTCATTGCAAATAGTAGGATCTCCTTCTGTTTTAAGGCTGAATAATATTCCACTGTCAAATTTTAGAAGATGTACTGATGATGTGATGTGTTAAGGGCAGCCTCACAGAGTTCCATCTCCTGTTGGGGTCAAGGCTGACACTGCCCCACCCAACCATATTTTTCCTTCCTCTCAGAAACAACAAACAAATCCCTATCTCTCTTTATCGCTGCATGCCTGACAATGCCCCTTACCAACCCCCTTCCCCTCCACTTTCAAGATTATAGATTGTTTTAACAAATGTGTGTCCCTCCGTAAAAGAATTCTCATAGGGACTGCCAAGAGAATGGCATTTTACCTATTTTGTTACATAAATGACAGGTTATATGTAATTTTTTCAGAGAGTAGTTCATTTTTTTTTCCCAAAGGATTTTAGCTTTGAGAATGTATTGATAGTCATCACTGGTCAAGTTCATGATCTGTAGCTAGAAAAACATAAACACTAAGAAGCAAAATTGGTTTCTCCTTTCTAGAAAGACTGATTGCAAGCCTAATTCTACAGCTTGTCCCAGATGCTTAAAAACTATTGCATTTAAGTTTTGTCACTGATTAAGCCCCTTTATTAACATTTTGAGGAAATTAAAGGAAACGCAAGAATTCTTTTATATATTTTTTGCATACTTATAAGCAATTATTAATAAGTGCTTGCCTGTCTTTTCCTTTTAAACTGATTGCATAAATTTCATGTGAAACTTTCTCTCCTGGTTACCATTTTCTAAAACTTTAATCATACCTCTTGCTCTTTTCCTAACTTTTCTGCATTTAACATTCTCTGCACTTATTTGATTAGTTGTGATTAAATAGTAAAACTATACACAAATAATTTGGATATTTTTACTGATTATAACATTTAATAAATATATTTTGATTTTAATTATATTTAATCCACATGAATTACTGGATTCTAATTTCATATAAGTACTTAAGTGTCTTCCATGCTCACATTTTGGTTATTTCCTTTACACAACCCATTTCCTGCTTTTACTGGAAGTTGAGCAGGGTTTTTCTATTTTTGTTTTTAATTTTACTGTTCCCCAAGGCTTTCTTCATTGTGTTTTTCTTGGGTAGGCAACATCTTGCCATGGAATATTTGAGCAATCACTAAAGTATACCCACACGCCACTTATTAAATGAGTTGTTTTTTTTAAAATGAAGTATTTGGTTAATAGGTAACAAAGACAATTTCCAATACATCACTCCACAGCCCAGTATCTAGAATTTTCCTAGTGAAATATAATTCTAGAAATGATCTCCTTTCATATTTGTTATTTAACTTATCACATTATGGATCTCAAGAGTTGGTGGTAATAGCCAATGAAATACTACGCTTAAGAAAGAAGGTAAATAATGTTATTTGAACGCATTCATTAGTTCTGTGCTTTACATAAAATATTTTATTCTATTCTCTCAACTCTCATAATATAATTAATTCCAAAATTTAGAGATGAGGAATTTAGGATTTATAGATGTTCAAAACCTTGACCAAGGTCATATTAGTAAGTGGTAATGCTCCTCTCCCCTACTGCTTAAGTTTTTTCATGATTTTTGCAGAGCCCGTGAATTTTAAGACTAAATTGTTTTCTTTTCCTGGTGTACTTAGGCCTACATTTTTTAGAAGAATGATGTATCAAAAATAGTATCAAAAGGATTTTCAAATGAAATCAGCTCTACAGAAAGTCTTCCTGTTCCTTTCCCTTATTCACTCCTGTGATTGTGATGAGTGCAACAATGTGTTCTATTCCATATGTTCTTCTTGCAACTAAATTTTGACACTTTTCCCACCAAGGAAAGGGATCTGTGTTCTTTCCACTTAAATCCGGTTGTCAGTGGTAGTGACACTTTGTGACTTCCAATGCTAAATCATAAAAGGTGACTTTTTTATTTTTTGCCTTGTTCACTTGGGCCCCTCACTCAACTCAGTCACCATAGTGTAAGGAAGCCCAAGAAGCTCGTAGAGAGGTACACATGGAGAGCCTCCAAGGCTCCAGTCATCAGCCACGTATGACTAAACTCCCAACAAACAGCCAGCACCAACTTGCCAGTCATGTGAGTGAGTCACCTTGGAAGTGATCCCATAGTCCTCAGCTGAGCTGATGCCACGTGGAGTAGAGATGAGCCTCCCACACAGATCACAGTCCAAATTGAAGGTATGAAAGCTCAATAAACTATTGCTGTTGTTTTAAGCCACTAAGTTTTGTGGTGATTTGTAATTCAACCACAAATAATGATTGAAAAGATACATGCACCCCCATATTCATAGCGGCACTGTTTACAATAGCCAAGATAATGAAGCAACCTAAGTGTCCATCAACAGATGAATGGATAAAGAAGATGGGGTACATACATACAACGGAATATTACTCAGCCATAAAAAGAATGCAATAATGCCATTTGCAGCAACATGGATGGACCTAGAGATTATCATACTAAGTGAAGTAAGTCAAAGACAAATATATGATATCACTTATATGTGGAATCTAAAAACTAGTACAAATAAACTTATTTACAAAACAGAAACAGACTCATAGACATAGAAAAAAAACAACTTATTTTTACTAAAGGGGAAGGCAGAGAGGAGGGGAAAATTGGGAGTATGGGATTAACAAATGCACACTATCATATAAAATAGCTAAACAACAAGGATTTACTGTATAGACCAGGGAACTATCTTCAATGTCTTATAATAAACTATAATGGAAAAGAATAAAAAAAGAATATAGATATATACATATATGTATAACTGAACCACTTTGCTGTACACCTGGAACTAACACAATATTGTAAATCAACTGTACTTCAATTTAAAAAAAACAATGTAAACAAGTACCAAATATTCGTTTGGATTCACGGAAAACTTACTTTTAAAAATCATTTTCATTGCACTATATTTCTGAAAGTTTCCTATCCATTAGGTGAACTCAGAACTACTCTGATAAACATGACCCAAGCAAAATTGCCCAGCTCCAGGAAGACTTGCACAAACAGAAATCATTTCTGTTTTGTACTTTTATACTTATTCTGCTTTACTGTAAAGCCCTGTTTGTCTATTTTGACCAGAAAGTTCTAGGAAAAAGGAAATTAATTTATTTGACCTGGGCTTGCTGCAGTGGTATGAATAGAGGAAGTAACCTTTGTACTAGTTAACAATTTAAAATAAATGTATTTGAACCTCAGACTGTTCTATTGCTACAAGTTATCTAACTTCTATTAATTCTATAATTGGATAAATATTTTATTTAAGTTAAGGATTTTTTTCCTTCTAAAAACCTGCTTCTTCCAGTCACAGCTTATCCCCCTTTAGTCCATTTTTTGTATTTTATTCACAGATTTTTTAAAATGTGATTTTTCTTAGAAATATAATTTTTCTTTCTCATTTTCCTTAGTCTTACCATGATAATTGGTCATAAACATCAAGGTCATGGTTTGCAATTATCCAGATTAGACATCCATTTGATAAGCTTGTAAGATCATCAATTATATTGTCTATTTGCATATTTTAACATGACATAAATAGACCATATTCTGCAATGTTGTTGAATATATGTACCAATAAATACATAACTCATATTAACTATTTGAAAGGGTAAGTGGACAGGAACTCAGGAAATTTGTATAGGTGGCCTCAATTGTTTCTGAGGGTCCATTTTCTAGGGACACTAAATCCGAGTGTCTAGTGTCGCAACTGCCCTAGCCTCGGTTGCCCTTCTCTTTCAAACAAAGCTTGAAACAGGGGCTTGTGTGTAGGTAATTCATTTAGGAAGAGACCCCAGGTAACAGGAATGGGGACTGAGGGAGTGTAACCTGGAAGGAGGGAAAGGAATGATTGGAGTAATTTATCAAACTGGTCATCACTGTAGCTACAGGGGCTCAATTCCAGCTTCTGATGAGCTGTTTAGAAGGTACATGCACCATTGTCCCGTCAGACTTCACTTCGGAAACACAAGTTCAAAGACAGAATAATTAAGAATTTCAAGAGAGTTACAACAGGGGACTAAACTCAGGTCCTTCTGAATGCAGGACCATGCATAACTGCAGTGGTTACATGCTCATGAAGCTGGCCCTGCTTGTGATCTTTGAGATGTAGCACTAAAAGGCTGGAGATGGTTGTCTCAAGGCAAAGCAGAGACTGAAGTGTGAACGCAGGAGCTGGGGGGCTGAGGGGATTGTGAGAACATGAGCTCACAAGCTTTAGTAATGCACGGAAGTCCAGGGAAGCATTTATATGTAAGCAGCTTAGAAATTGGCAATTCAATGCAAGATCATCTAAATCTAATTGAGACGAAGTCCCAGCCGGCATTTGGGATACACCTGTATTAGGACAGCTTTGGCTATATTACCTTTTGGAACAGCTTTAACACATTTGCAATTCATATAGAGTTTTTGATGATAAACTCTTTTTTTATGTTTATTTATTTCCTTATTAGTCAACCATCTTATACACATCAGTGTATACATGTCAATCCCAATCTCCCAATTCACCACAACACAACACCCACCCCCCTGCCGCTTTCCCACTTTGGTGTCCATACGTTTGTTCTCTACATCTGTGTCTCAATTTCTGCTCTGCAAACCGGTTCATCTGTACCATTTTCTTGGTTCCACACATAAGCGTTAATATACAATATTTGTTTTTCTCTTTCTGACTTACTTCACTCTGTATGACAGTCTCTACATTCATCCATGTCTCTACAAATGACCCAATTTCGTTCCTTTTTATGGCTGAGTAATATTCCATGGTATATATGTACCATATCTTCTATATCCATTCGTCTGTCAGTGGGCATTTAGGTTGCTTCCATGACCTGGCTATTGTAAAGAGTGCTACAATGACCATTGGGGTGCCTGCGTCTTTGTGAATTATGGTTTTCTCTTGGAATATGCCCAGTAGCGGGATTGCTGGATCATATGGTAATTCTATTTTGAGGGCTTTAAGGAACCTCCATACTGTTCTCCATAGTGGCTGTATCTATTTACATTCCCACCAACAGTGCAAGAGGGTTCCCATTTCTCCACACCCTCTCCAGCATTTGTTGTCTGTAGATTTTCCGATGATGCCCATTCTAACTGGTGTGAGGTGATACCTCGTTGTAGTTTTGATTTGGATTTCTCTAATAATTAGTGATGTTGAGCAGCTTTTCATATGCTTCTTGGCCATCTGTATGTCTTCTTTGGAGAAATGTCTATTTAGGTCTTCTGACCATTTTTGGATGGGGTTGTTTGTTTTTTAAATATTGAGCTGCATGAGCTGTTTATATATTTCGAAGATTAATCCTTTGTCCGATGATTCATTTGTAAATATTTTCTCCCGTTCTGAGGGTTGTCTTTTCGTCTTGTTTATGGTTTCCTTTGCTGCGCAAAAGCTTTTAAGTTTCATTAGGTCTCATTTGTTTATTTTTGTTTTTATTTCCATTACTCTAGGAGGTGGATCAAAAAATATCTTACTGTGATTTATGTCAAACAATGTTCTTCCTATGTTCTCCTCTAAGAGTTTTATAGTGCCCAGTCTTACATTTAGGTCTCTAATCCATTTTGAGTTTATTTTTGTGTATGGTGTTAGGGAGTGTTCTAATTTCATTCTTTTACAGGTAACTGTCCAGTTTTCCCAGCATAACTTATTGAAAAGACTGTCTTTTCTCCAATGTATATCCTTGCCTCCTTTGTCATAGATTAGTTGACCATAGGTGCATGGGTTTATCTCTTGGCTTTCTGTTCTGTTCCATTGATCTACATTTCTGTTTTTGAGCCAGTACCATGTTGTCTTAATGACTGTTTTGTAGTAGCTTTGCAGTATAGTCTGAAATCAGGGAGTCTGATTCCTACAGCTCCATTTTTTATGCTCAAGACTGCTTTGGCTATTCAGGGTCTTTTGTGTATCCATACAAATTGTGAAAATTTTTGTTCTAGTTCTGTGAAAAATGCCAGTGGTAGTTTGATAGGGATTGCATTGAATCTGTAGATTGCTTTGGGTAGTATAGTCATTTTCACAATATTGATTCTTCCAATCCAAGAACATGGTATATCTCTCCATCTACTGGTATCATTTTTAATTTATTTCATCAGCGTCTTATAGTTTTCTGCATACAGGTCTTTTGTCTCCCTAGGTAGGTTTATTCCTAGGTATTTTATTCATTTTGTTGCAATGGTAAATGGGAGTGTCTCCTTAATTTCTCTTTCAGATTTTTCATCGTTAATGTATAGGAATGCAAGAGATTTCTGTGCATTAATTTAGTATCCTGCAACTTTACCAAATTCATTGATTAGTTCTAGTAGTTTTCTGGTGGCATCTTTAGGATTCTCTATGTACAGTATCATGTCACCTGCAAAGAGTGGCAGTTTTACTTCTTTTCCAATTTGTATTCCATTTATTTCTTTTTCTTATCTGATGGCCATGGCTAGGACTTCCAAAACTATGTTGAATAATAGTGGTGAGAGTGGATATCCTTGTCTTGTTCCTGATCTTAGAGGAAATGCTTTCAGTTTTTCACCATTGAGAATGATGTTTGCTGTGGGTTTGCCATATATGGCCTTTATTATATTGAAGTAGGTTCCCTCTATGCCCACTTTCTGGAGAGTATTTATCATAAATTGGTGTTGAATTTTGTCAAAAGCTTTTTCTGCATCTATTGAGATGATCATATGGTTTTTATTCTTCAATTTGTTAATATGGTGTATCACATTGTTTGATTTGTGTATATTGAAGAATCCTTGCATCCCTGGGCTAAATGCCACTTGATCATGGTGTATGATCCTTTTAATGTGCTGTTGGATTCTGTTCGCTAGCATTTTGTTGAGGATTTCTGCATCTATATTTATGAGTGATATTGGTCTCTAGTTTTCTTTTTTTGTCATATCTTTGTCTGGTTTTGGTATCAGGGTGATGGTGGTCTCATAGAATGTGTTTGGGAGTTTTATTTCCTCTGAAATTTTTTGCAAGAGTTTGAGAAGTATGGGTGTTAGCTCTTCTCTAAATGTTTGATAGAATTCGCCTGTGAAGCCATCTGGTCCTGGATTTTTGCTTGCTGGAAGATTTTTTTTTTTTTTTTTTTGTGGTACATGGGCCTCTCACTGTTGTGGCCCCTCCCGTTGCGGAGCACAGGCTCCAGGTGTGCAGGCCCAGTGGCCATGGCTCATGGGCCCAGCCGCTCCGTGGCATGTGGGATCTTCCCAGAGTGGGTCATGAACCCATGTCCCCTGCGTCAGCAGGTGGACTCTCAACCACTGCACCACCAGGGAAGCCCTGTTGGAAGATTTTTAATCACAGTTTCAATATCATTACTTGTGAATGGCCAGTTCATATTTTCTATTTCTTCCTGGTTCAGTCTTGGAAGGTTATACCTTTCTAAGAATTTGTCCATTTCTTCCAGGTTGGCCTTTTTATTGGCATTGAGTTGCTTGTAATAGTCTCTTTGGATCCTTTGTATTTCTGCGGTGTCTGTTGTAACTTCTCCTTTGTCATTTCTAATTTTATTGATTTGAGTCCTCTCCCTCTTTTTCTTGATGAGTCTGGCTAATGGTTAATCAATTTTGTTTATCTTCTCAAAGAACCAGCTTTTAGTTTTATTGATCTTTGCTACTGTTTTCTTTGTTTCTATTTCATTTATTTCTGCCCTGATCTTTATGATTGCTTTCCTTCTGCTAACTTTGGGTTTCATTTGTTCTTCTTTCTCTAGTTCCTTTAGGTGTAAGGTTAGATTATTTATTTGAGATTTTTCTGGTTTCTTGAGGTAGGCTTGTATAGCTATAAACTTCCCTCTTAGAACTGCTTTTGCTGCATCCCATACGTTTTGGATCATCGTGTTCTCATTGTCATTTGTCTCTAGGTATTTTTTGATTTCCTCTTTGATTTCTTCAGTGATCTCTTGGTTATTTAGTAACATATTGTTTAGCCTCCATGTGTTCATGTTTTTTACATTTCTTTCACTGTAATTGATTTCTAATCTCATAGCATTGTGGTCTGAAAAGATGCTTGATATGATTTCAATTTTCTTAAATTTACTGAGGCTTGATTTGTGACCCAAGATGTGATCTATCCTGGAGAATGTTCTGTGCGCACTTGAGAAGAAAGTGTAATCTGCTGTTTTTGGATGGAATGTCCTATAAATACCAATCAAATCTCTCTGGTCTATTGTGTCATTTAAAGCTTGTGTTTCCTTATTAATTTTCTCTTTGGATGATCCATGCATTGGTGTAATTGAGGTGTTAAAGTCCCCCAGTATTATTGTGCTACTGTTGATTTCCTCTTTTAGAGCTGTTAGCAGTTGCCTTATGTATTGAGGTGCTCTTAAGTTGGATGCATATATATTTATAATTGTTATATCATCTTGTTGGATTGATCCCTTGATCATTACGTAGCGTGCTTCCTTGTCTCTTGTAACATTCTTCATTTTAAAGTCTATTTTATCTGATATGAATATTGCTACTCCAGGTTTCTTTTGTTTTCCATTTGCATGGAATACCTTTTTCCATCCCCTTACTTTCAGTCTGTATGTGTCCCTAGGTCTGAAGTGGGTCCCTTGGAGAAAGCATATATATGGGTCTTGTTTTTGTATCCATTCAGCAAGCCTGTGTCTTTTGGTTGGAGCATTTAGTCCATTCATGTTTAAGGTAATTATTGTTATATGTGTTCCTATTACCATTTTCTGAATTGTTTTGCATTAGTTTTTGTAGGTCCTTTTCTCCTCTTGTGTTTCCCAGTTAGAAAAGTTCCTTTAGCATTTGTTGTAGAGCTGGTTTGGTGGTGCTGAATTCTCTTAGCTTTTGCTTGTCTGTAAAGCTTTTGATTTTTCCTTCAAATCTGAATGAGATCCTTGCTGGGTAGAGTAATCTTGGTTGTAGGTTCTTCCCTTTCATCACTTTAAGTATATCATGACACTGTCTTCTTGCTTGTAGAGTTTCTGCTGAGAAATCAGCTGTTAACCATTATGGGAGTTCTCTTGTATATTATTTGTTGTTTTTCCCTTGCTGCTTTCAATAATTTTTCTTTGTCTTTAATTTTTACCAGCTTGATTACTATGTGTCTCCGCGTGTTTCTCCTTGAGTTTATCCTGTATGGACTCTCTATGCTTCCTGGACTTGGGTGGCTATTTCCTTTCCCATGTTAGGGAAGTTTTCGACTATAATCTCTTCTTGGGTCCTTTCTCTCTCTCTTCTCCTTCTGGGACCCCTATAACGCGAATGTTGTTGTGTTTAATGTTGTCCCAGAGGTCTCTTAGGCTGTCTTCATTTCTTTTCATTCTTTTTTCTGTATTCTGTTCCACAGCAGTGAATTGCACCATTCTGTCTTCCAGGTCACTTATCCATTCTTCTGCCTCAGTTATTTTGCTATTGATTCCTTCTAGTGTAGTTTTCCTTTCAGTTATTGTATTGTTCATCTCTGTTTTTTTATTCTTTACTTCTTCTAGGTCTTTGTTAAACATTTCTTGCATCTTCTCGATCTTTGCCTCCATCCTTTTTCGGAGGTCCTGGATCATCTTCACTATCATTATTCTGAATTCTTTTTCTGGAAGATTGCCTCTCTCCATTTCATTTAGTTGTTTTTCTGGGGTTTTATCTTGTTCCTTCATCTGGTACATTGCCCTCTGCCTTTTTATCTTGTCTATCATTCTGTGAATGTGGTTTTCATTCCACAGGCTGCAGGGTTGTAGTTCTTTTTGCTTCTGCTCTCCGCCCTCTGGTGGATGAGGCTGTCTAAGAGGCTTGTGGAAGTTTTCTGATGGGAGGCACTAGTGGTGGGTAGAGCTGGCTGTTGCTCTCTGATGAGAAACTCTTGAGTCTTTGTCACATTTTCTATTCATCTTCTCTCTTCATCTTTTATTAGTATTGTCTTAGTCAGATCAGGCTGCCATAACAAAGTACCATAGTCTAAGTGGCTTTAAATAACAGAAATTTAATTCTCACAGTTCTAGAGGCTGAGAAGTGTAAGATCAAGGTGTCAGCTGATTTGGTTCCTGGTGAGAACTCTCTTCCTGATTTACAGATGGCCACCTTCTTGGTATATCGTCATATGGCCTTTCCTCCATGCATACTAGTGTGAAGAGAGAGATAGAGAGATAGAGATAGAGAGAGAGGCACTCTTTTCCTCTTTTTATAAGGCCTCTAATCCCATTCTATTAAGATCTCACTCTTATAAACTCATTTTAACCATAATTACCTCCTAAAAGCCCTATCTCCAAATACAATCATAAAAGTGGGGGGGCATGAGTAGGGCTTCAATATATAATTTTTTTTTTTTTGGCAGGGGATGCAATTCAGTCTATAGCAAGTATAAACTTTAAAATCCTAAGTGATAGATTTCATATTTATCAATATTCAATCTGATATAGTTTTATTTTGCCCATCTTTCTAACTGTCTGTAATACTTTGAGCTTTTATTCTGTGGAGTAGATACTTATATCGGTGTATTGCCATCTCATGGCCCTATACTTTTGGGAAACTCTTCACATGGAAAACTGGATGGGCTCCACCCCTCCCCCAAATATATCAAAATGCTAATGAGAATAAAGGCTTCTTGCATTTCTCAAGATTTACCTCATTGTAAGGCAGTTTGGGCTGTAATAGTAATATTTTTCTGTATCAGAAGAAGTGTCTATACACCAGAAAAGCTGGTTCTGCTTTCATCTGTTCTAAGGAGTTGACAGTGGGAATTTGGCTTTCACTTCTGGATGCTACACTTAGGAGGGACACTGGGATGCCCAGCAGGGGTGGTGAATGTCTACAAGAGCACGGTCTAAGAGGAACAGTTGAAATTCTTGGTAGAAAAGAAAATGGGGGCACATGTATCTGATTTTAAATGTTTAAAGGCTTATCATATGAAAGAGGGATTAGGGTCCTCCTGAGTGCCCTCATAAAACAGAGCTAGTATTAATGGATAGATGTGAGAAGAAGGCAAATTAGTTTATGAGGAAAAACCTTTAAACAGCCAGAGCTGTGCAAAAAATGGTGGCGATGGGAGGTTCTCTGAATCATGACATAGGAAGCTTTTCTTTATTGACAGTATTGAAGCAGGGGAAGAGTATTTTATACCAGCGTCATCGTCCAAGACTGAATTTGTCCTAGGGCAGTGGAATTGTATGTAAATAGTAGGGAATGGTTCTTAAATTGTGCAGCACCACTTGGTGCTCTGAGAAGGCTGATTTTCTGTTATTAAGTGCTGTGTCAAAGAATGCATAGTGTCTGTATTAATTTCCTAGGTATACCATAACAAAGTACTTAAAACTAGGTGGTATCAAACAACAGAAATTTGTTGTCTCAAAGTTCTACAGGCTAGAAATTTGAAATCCAGGTGTTGGCAGGGCCAGACTCCCTCTGAAATTTATAGGGGAGAATATTTCCTTTGCTTTTCCTAGCTTCTGAGGATTGCCATCAACTCTTGGCATTCTTTGGCTTGCAGCTTTGTCACTCCAATCTTTGCCTCTGTTGTCACATGCCATTTCTCTTCTCATAAAGATACCAGTAATGTTCGATTAGGGCTCACTCTAATGAATTCAACTTAACAACATCTACTAACACCCTGTTTCTAAATAAGGTCACATTGACAGGTACCAGGGATTACGACTTCAACATATCCTTTTGGAGGACACAACTTAACCATTAATGGCATCTCCAGGAGGCAGATATACTGTGCTTTCATACTGGCTCTGTCCTTGCCATGTTCAATTACCTAAGCAAGTCAGTTTACCTCTTGGCACTTCAGTTATGCTTCTGTAAAATGAGAGCAGTAACTTTCTCTGGCCAGACATAGATAAAGGACATGTGGACACAGTGGGGAAAAGGGAGGGTGGGACGAATTGGGAGAGTAGCATTGACATATATACACTACCATGTGTAAAACAGATAGCTAGTGGGAAGCTGCTGCATAGCACAGGGAGCTCAGCTCAGTGTTCTGTGATGACCTAGAGGAATGGGATGGAGCTGGTGGGAGGGAGGCTCAAGAAGGAGGGGATATATATATATATATATATATATATATATATATATGTATCTCTTGTGTGTGTGTATATATATATATATATGTATATATATATGTAGTTGATTTACTTTGTTGTACAGCAGAAACTAATACAACATTGTAAAGCAATTATATTCCAATAAAAAAATAAATGAATAAATACTATAATAAAAAAATAACTTTCTTTGGCCAACTGACAATGTCTGATGTGACTACGTAAAGTGTTCACACATGGTCATGTGATCTCAGAAGCCCTCATATATAGATATGTTTATTGCAACCCTCTCAATATAGGTGCATCTCCAAATGATAACCTTTTCTCATTTGAACATAATTAAAGCATGAAATGCTTAATCTCTAACAGGTATAAAAATTCTCATAGACACTAACTACAAAAGGCCAAAAGGCAGGGTCTGCAATAAGAACATGAGAAACAGCACAGCTTTATTTCATTTTGGAAGAGTCTGAGAGAATGAACTAACTTAATCAACACAATCTACCCAGTCCACATGAGGAAGAGGAAAACACAAGAGATCTGTTTTAGGATTTATTCTAAGATTTATGATCTAATTTTTCACCATGACAGTCACTTTGTTCCCACAACATCCTATTCAAAGACTTTCTGGTGACCTAAATCTGTCATTTTCTTTTAAAAGCCCCTGTTTTCCATCCTGTCCTTGATTTCCAGCTGTTCTTTGTGCTCATTGTTAATTACCATGAGTGATAATTTGGGGAGGCATGCAACATGTTTGCAAGCAAAGGGAATGAATGGTCTGGCATTTGAGGAAGGACTAAAAGAAACATTTCAGTCTGGAACCAGGCAAGCTGGAAGAATATGTTCTCAACAGCTTAAAGTAATGGATATGGACTGAAAATGGCAAAAACAATCTTGAAAAAGAAGAACAAAGTTAAAGGACTCATACTTCCTGGTTTGAAAACTTATTACAAAGCTACAGTAATCAAGACAGTGTGGTAGTGGCATAAGGATAGACATATAGATCAATGGAATAGGATTGAGCGTCCAGAAGTAAACTCTTACATTCATGACGAATTTATTTCCAACAAATGTGCTAAGATAATTCAATGGAAGAAATAATTATCCTTTTAACAAATGGTACTGGGAAAATGGAATATCCACATGTAAAAGAGTGAAATTGGACATCTACCTCACACCATACACAAAAATGAACTCAAATGGATCATAGACTTAAATGTAAGAACTACATCTAGAAAACTCCTGGAAGAAAACATGAGAGTAAACCTTAGTGACCTTAATTTAGGCAATGGTTTCTTTGATATCACACCAAAAGCAAAGAAATAGCAGAAAAAAAATAGCTAAATTGGACTTCATCCAAATTAAAACTTTCTGTGCTGTAAATGATACAATCAAGAAAATAAAAAGATAACCCACAAAATGGGAGAAGATATTTGCAAATCATATGTCTGATAAGAGATTTGTATCCAGAATATATAAAGAACCCTGACAACCCAATACTATAAGGACAAATAGCTCAATTAAAAAGTAGGAAAAGAATATTGAATATACCTTTATCCTAAGAAAATATACAAATGGCCAATGTGCACATGAAAAGGTGCTCAACATCATTAGTCTGTAGGGAAATACCAGGCAAAACTACAATGAAATACCTATAACTTCAAACTAACTAGGATGATTATAATAAAAAAAGGTGGATAAGCAAGCTTAGTGAGAGGAGAGTGTTGGAGAGGTCTCTGAGCCCTGACGTTCCAGGATGATTTCATCAGGCATAAGGATCTTAGACCACAGAAAGATGAATGGAAACAGAGGCAAAAGTTTCAGCCAGTCTGCGGAGGCCAGTGCAAATACCCAGAGTATGAATCACTGATCAGACACTCTCCACGTGCCTTGTGGCCTGATGAGGGGCCAGGGCCTCAGAAACCAGAATATTCTTAGCCAGTTGATGGAGATGATGGTGCATTTGCTGTAGATCACTGAAGAACATATCATGCAGCTGATGACCAAGCACATGCAGCAGGACCTGGTGCTGGAAGAGCAGAGGCATAATCAGGCCAGCCAGGAGCAGGAAGCCCTCCTGGACCACTTAATATGCCAACTGGTCTACCTCCTGTAGTCTGGGGCCATGGGTGGCCTGGGACTCCAACTGCTTTGCCCTTCCCAGGACTCTAGGGGTGAAGTCAGAGGTGGGCAGTGGGCCCATCATCCAGGCAGCCTGACCAGCTAGTTCCTCAATGGAGTGATTTTGAAGCTGCATTTGCCAGCCATGACCTATTCAACTGTGGGATTGACATCTCTGCCTTGTACCATTCCAGCTTCTAGGGCTACAAGAACTGCCATGGAGACAAATACCATGAGGACAAGAACACTTTGGGTTTCATTAATCTTGGTACCAGTGAGAATAAGCTGTGCTTTGATCTGATTACTGAAATTTTGAATCACAGTGACATGAACTGCATTGAGGAGATCCTGCTGCAATATCCTGATTAGAGAGGGCAACCGTCCCTGGGAAGAAGTGGGCTCGTTCCTGACCTACTACTGCAAGACACCTGCCCAGCTGGATCCAGAAAACTTGGTTGTTCTAAATGGCTGCCACTCTGTCTTCTCCGTGCTGACCATGGTTCTGTGCGATTCAGGTGAGGCCTTTCTGACCCCTCACCACCTTCTATGGTGGCTTCCTCTTCAGCTCCCACCGGTATGTGAAAGTTGAGCTGATGCTTGTCCACCCAGACAGTGAGATCACCGGTGTGAACATCCATCCTTTCCAGCTCAAGTGTAGAAGGTGGAGCAAGCCCCACTTGAGGCTATGCTTAAGGGCAGTAAGGTCAGAGACCTTGTGTTAATTAACCCTCAGAATCCTCTGGGTGACCTCTACTCCTGGGACTCACTGAAGGAATACCTAGAATTTGCCAAGCAGTGCAACCTACGTGTCATTATAGATGAGATTTACATGCTATCTGTGTTGGATGAATACATGATATTTCACAGTGTTCTGGGCATGGAAAGTTTGCCTGGTTTCAACAGGGCCCATGTGATCTGAAGCACCAGTAAGGATTTTATCATTTCTGGCTTCTACTTTGGCACTCTGTATACCCACAACAAGGAGGTGGGCTCTGCTGTGAGCTCCTCTGGCTGCCTCTGCAGCGTTTCTGGCATCACCCAGCACAAACTGTGTTGGCTACTCCAGGACAGAGAACAGATTGACAAAGTGTATCCACCTGCTAACCCTCACAGGTACATCATTAACAAGTTGAAGGCACTGAAGATCCCCTTTCTCAATTGTGGCTCTGGCCCCTATATCTGGGTCAACTTGGAAAACTTCCTGGACCTGTGTGCATTGGAGGAAGAGCTGTTCCTCCATTGCTGCTTCCTGAACAATAAGCTGATATTGTCCCGTGGTGAGACCTACAAGTATTAGAAGCCTGAAATTTTCCACCTAATCATGGTGGATAAGCTCATCTGGCTAAAACACACTTCCCACATCAGTTCTATCAGGTGCTAGTGGAGCAGAAGCAGGATTTGATAGCGAAGCAGCTGGAGGATGCACAGAGGGAGTGAGCGCTCTGCCCTCCAGGCAGTCACTCCAGCCAGTCACAACGCTCAGGGATCCCTGCTATCAGCCTCTGGTCTAGAAGGCTGGGGCACTGAACTGGTGCTGTGACTGAGGAAACAATGGGCTCCTCCAGAAATGGGCTCATGTGACGCAGTCATCAACCTCCTTCAGCTGCGCATGTGTAATTTTTGGAAGCTTTGCATCTTTTTAGTCTCTGCTAGCCGTTGTGTGTGCAAAACATTTTTATGGGGTTGGGGTCGGAAAGCCTACAGGAATAAAGGGAACTCCCTGGGGCCCTATTTAGATGGGTGTATTTTTGTATTTGATGTCCTCTAAATTCTATATTCTCTTAAATTCCGGGCCTGCTCTATGTCTTGTTGATATTTTTCATAATCACCTTTGGGAGCTAGATGATTTTTTTGTCCTTCAAAAATTCTAAAGCAGGTTGAATGTGAAGAATAATGTCAGAGGTAGGCCAGAAAGGAAGGGAAAAAATGATCTCTAACTGAAGGAGCACATTCCAGGCGTTGGAGGCACTGTCCCATAGGATCCTGACAAGATCACACCATCCTTACCCATGAATGACTGAATGGCAGGGTGGGGATAGAATTCCAGAAGTTCCTGCTTCCAAACATCAGTTCTTTCCATTCTTGCCTTTTCAAAAGACTTCAAATGAATCTCTGTGGCAAGCCTGGGGTTTTCCTTTTCTATCTCTAGCGTTTTCAACTGTTCTAATCACACTGCTTGTGAGTTTCTCTGCAAAGCTTTTGCATATCTGAGCTTCAGGCCGAGCACTGATGCTGTGAGATGGGTGAGGCAGGGACCACCATCATTTTATAGATGATGAAAGGGCTTTTAGCACCAACTGGTGGCTTTGGTCAATCACTTCGGTTTGTGGCCATCTTCCCTCTCTTGAGTCTAGGTTTGGTGGTTCTTGTTCTTCAGTGACAATTTTCCTTTAAAAACATCAACAAAAAGCAGCATAACAACAAATCCCAATTCTTGAAGGGTTTTTTTTTTTTTAATACCAGAGAGTGTTCTTTAGAAATCGACTACAGCTAATAAAAACATAAAGGGAATTCATTGGAAAGATGAAGGAGCTATTGTGACCAGAGATGCTCTTGGGATCTCTGTTAACAGCAGCTAATAGCCTCATCAGGGAACGGTCCCTGGGATGGAAGCGTGGTGCCTTCCATGTAAGGGATAGCCTGTTTCTGTCTTCTGATCCACAGATTCAAGTAAGAGAGTGGAAAAAAAGAACATTTTCACATCTACACGCATCTCTCTCCATTATTTAGGTCTTTAGTTTCTCTCAGCAACGTTTTTCTAGATTTCAGTGTAAAAATCTTACATACACTTTGTTAAATTTATCACTATATTATGCTTTTCATGTTATTTTAAAAGTATTGTTTATTAATTCATTTTCTAATTATTTGTTGCTAGTATATTGAAATAACTGATGTTAGTATATTGTATCTTGTATCTATCAAGAACGTTGAAGGCTCTAAGGTTTTACCCACTTGCAAACTAACAGGTTTCACGAATGCTGACAGAAGGCATGAGAAGCCTGGGTCAGAGACAAATGACAACTTATTACTGACAGTAATAGCAGTAATCAGAGTATGACTTTTGCTTTGGTAGCCCAAGCCCTGCTTTCTACAGGGCAAAATGTGGAGGACCAAGTGATGCCTGCATAGGCAGTGGAGTGTGTTGCAGGAGAAGAGACCCACACGTAGGGAACCTGCTTCTTTTATAATCAGCAGTAAGCCTGCCTGAACTTTAGCTCTGAGAGAGCCATTATTTTTCCTATGCTGAATAATCATAGTCATAATTTTAGTTCAACAATCTTTGTTTTACAGGTAAGGATACTGAGCCCAGGGAGGAAACCCAAGCTTTTACATCCACTTCTTTTCTTCTTCTTTTTGTCCCCATGGTGCTTATTCTTGGTCAGTCTATTACCTCTTGTCTAGTTTATTGTCACAGATTCCCATATACTATGCCAATCTTCCTAAAGTTCTTCTTTGACTATTTGTTAATTACTTAATTAGTTAAGATGTTATTAATTCTTTAACAAATACATGTTGAACATTCTGTTTGTTTCACCCATGTTCCAGTCTCTGAAGTAAACATGACAGAGTTGTGCTGTTCATGCTGCATGAAGTTTATTTTTCACCTTCTGGTAAGGGAGACAGATGATAAATAAACAACAAAATGTATGTGTCACTGTGTGAGAAGGAAATATGTTAGGTAATGCTATGAAGAAAACTAAAGCAAAGTATAAAAGTATAGAATGGTGGTGTGGAAGGTGCTATTTTTGATTTATCCCAGCAGGTACAACAGTGAAGTGAGGGACCCAGGTAAGCAAAGATCTGAGGGGAAAGCACGGCAATAATGATGTACCAACCAACAAGTGCAAAGGCCCTGAGGCAGGAAAACCTTGATGTATTTGACAAAAAGCAAGAAGGACAGTGTGGCTGGAACAGAGCAAATCTGGTGACGACTGGTAGGAGATAAAGTCAGAAAACATACAGAATGGCCAGGTCATCAGAGTCCCATGCCCCAACCTGTTCAAATGTTTCCATATATTTCAATGAACAAAAGTCAGACTCCTTGATTGGGTAACCGAGGCTCCCCCCTGCCTATTTTTTTTTTTTACCTTTTCTAACTTTACTTTCATAGCCCCCTAACATGAATTCTTCACATCAGCCCAGCTAGTGTATTCATCAGACCCCAAGTTACTTTTCACAGCTCTGCTACTAGAACTTTTTTCCACTATACAACCTCTGACTATTGAAATTGGCAAGATAGGTCTAGTTCAAAAGTCCTGCTTGTCAGTGCCATGTATGAAGTTGTATCTCCACGTTAGACTTTATGTGTGTGTGTGCGTTTTGTCTTTTCTATAGTGCATTCCAAGCTCCTAGAGACTTGCTCATAGCACCTTTGTATCTCATTTATATCTGGTGTGGAGCCTTATAGATATTAAAATATGATTTAAAGGTTTTTTGATTGAAGAACCATATGTTTATAACTTTGGAAGACAAAAAGATTGCAAAGTTGCATCCTTTCATCTGAAGGATAAAACAGGGGAATGATAGAAATATACATTATAATTTATTTCTAGATTGTTAGTTAGCTGTTATTCAGTAAATACTTATATGAATGAGAAAATCTCATAGATGAATGCTCTAGGTTTTTCTCAAGTGTGGTAAATTCTCACATCCTTAAACAAAAAATACTTTTTAATCGCTTTTCATCTGGAGAATAGACTGTGTAAACTAAACCATCACTTATGAATCTCTCATTGTAAATAATGAAACTATAAAATTGTAGATGATATACATTAAAATAATAACATATTTATTATAATAATAATATATTATAATATTTGTTATAATAATAATAAACTCTTAAAATAATATACGTTTCTTTTAAGAGTTCCAATACTCTCAGAAGATTTTATCAGTGGTATCATTGACAAGGAAACTGTACAGTTTGTTTCAAATACATTTAGGAAACTGGAATCGATTTTTTCTCAAGGCTTTACAAACTCATCTTTCAAGACCTGCTATAATTTTGATGTCTCAAAGTAATACAAGCAACTTTGTGCCCAGTTTGTCTCTTTTTTTTCTCTTTTTCTTGTTCTTATTCCTTTTTCTTTCCTTCCAAATTGTGAGTTTTCTTTGTTGTTTTGTTAAAAGCATGCATACTAATTTTGAAGATCAAATACTATGGAATATACATAACCAAAAATATCATTCACATAAAAATATTATTAGCATTTTAATTTAATATTCTTTAATCTGTATCTCTATTTCACTTAGTATTATTGAATGGATATCAATAAATATAGATCTATATCTTTATTTTAATTACCTCACAATATTTCTTTGCATGTTTATATATACTTAGTTCCCACTTATTTCTAAGGACCATATTTCTGGTTTCAGAAGGAATGCATTATCTTCCACTGAAATAATGAAAGAATTATTGTTACGAAATAATGCTTCCATGAAATAATTTTACAAGCAATGTCGAACATTTAAGGATGCTTTAATATTCTGTAGTGACATCAATTTTTCAATAGAAAATATTTGGCCAAGCGTGACATAGACAACATACATTTGAGCTTGGGTGAGTTTCTAGAGGTGATTTAAATGTTATGTGATAAAGTTATTTTTACCCTAGCTCACTGGTTCTTAATCCTGGCTGCATATTATACTCATGCCTTGAACTTTTAAAAAATATTGACACCTAGACTACCTCCCAAACAAATGAGATTAAATCTTTGGATGAAACCAGAGCTTCTGCTGGTTTTAGAAGCTTCTAGGTGAATATGAAGAGAGAGGGTTGAGAACCACTGAGACTATTTCTAAAATAATTTGTGCAGAATTTGTACCAGAAGCTTAATAAAAAAAAATGTTTCTTTTTAATTTTGAGGAGAATGGAAGTTTATCTTAAAATTGGGGAAATGTGTATACATATAGAGTTTGTTCATTCTAGTTTGTAAAATCTCTTTTTGTGTATGCAACTTACTCCTAGATATTCTATGTGAATCAAAATTAAAGCTACTGGATGGTTTGAAAAGAATATCTTATGGCTACTTATCTTTCTACTGAGTACATGCCACAGTGGTTACCTTGAAAGCTCAAAGCTCCTGGAAATACATTAGTTTGTGAAAGTTTTATTCTAAGTGGAACATTTTGATAATGCAGCATTTTGGATTAGCTGAACTGAAGTATATATGGCTTCCTTTGAAAGAGGACAAAATGTAAGAAGGGGGAGGAAAACAGGAAAGGTGAGAGGGAGTCTACTCTCACTTTAAGTCACGGAACTGGATTTTGATATGAATGATGCCTCAAGGCCGTAAGCATAGGTAGGGACAATATCTTACTTTTCATTTCACCAGCTACAGAAATAAATGGAACTTTGTCTACTTGCACAAACTTCAAAGAACGAAAACCTAAAAGCATCCAATAAAGGTGGTTTTCATTGAAATAAAGTCTATAGAAAGCAGTGTTTTCAATGAAACATTGACAAATGATAGGCAAAAATATCTCACGAAAACACTGATTTTTTTTTTTTGGTGTTTCTCTTTCTTGTATATATATATTTTTTAATCACACATAAAATGATGGTAGGGTAATGGCTAAAGGGCAACTCTGAACAAATGGAAAACTTTTGTCTTCGAATTAACGTTATCTCAATTCTCAAATACCAGGAATGTTTGCATTTTGAATAGAATTTTAAGACATACTCTCATGAAAGAAAAGTAATGAAAACATATTTGCTGCTGTTAAGAGTTTGTAAAACAGGCTAAGATGCAGGAAATAGATCAATATAACTGGATTTTTTCACCCAATTATTACTGTTCAGGTATGGTTTTTTGAATCTAAGATTATTATAGAATACACCTCTCACAAAATAATTCAGGGGTGGTTTTTGTTTGTGTTTTTAAAAAATTTCATAAGCAGTTTTAACAAATTGGAATAAATTATTTGATGCCATTCAATGATAAGTGTACTTTGCAAGTTTTCTTTTTGAATTGTTTGTGTTTAAGTCCGTAAAGAACCCACATTACTGTTATAGCATAATTTATTGTTGTAGCAAATATTCACTGATCAGGACTGACTATTTAATAGTAGGTAGTCCTACAATTTCATGTGAAAATTATGTGGAAAAAAATAAACAGGATAACTCAGACAACTGTGGAGGTTTTCAATATCTAGAAATTTGACAATATGTAGATAAAATGGTCAAATAATTATTTCAATATTTTAAAATGTTGGGCTAACCTTTAGGTATAAAATTATACTTCCTCTTCTCCATAAATTAAATGATCTTTCACTTAAAGAGTTGGCTTTAGATAACAGCACTTCACAGATAAAAGGGTTTTATAAAAACTCTTGAAATTCAGACAATTAACACTCCTGGAGCACTGGGTTCACAAAATGATTTAGAAGACTATCAAAAATAGAAGAGATAAATGAAAAGTTTTAAATGAGCAGAATTTCCAAATTGATCACTAGAATCAATCAGAGTTTAAGTCATTTTTCCTGGGAATGATTTAGGGCAAATAGGTATGAGATGGTGGGACTGGATCAAAAAGTGTTCTTCTTTTTTTTTTTCCTTCCAGTTTTATTGAGATATAATTGACACACTGTATAATTTTAAGCACTATGTAAGTTTAAAGTGTATAGCATAATACTTTTACTCAGATATATCATGAAATGATGACCACAATAAGTTTCGTGAACATCCATCATCTCAAATAGATACAAAATAAAAGAAAAATATTTTTCCTTGTGATGAGAACTCTTAGGATTTACTCTTTTAACAACTTTCATATATAACTTACAGCCTTGTTAATTATATTTATCATGTTGTACATTACATTCCTGGCCCTTATTTATCTTATAACTGGAAGTTGGTACCTTATGACTATCTTCTTCCAATTCCCCCTTATTCCCACTCACTGTGTCCTTCTTTTTTAATCCTAAGAGGGCATACTTATATCAGTCAAAGAATTTAGTTATGATCATGTGATTTTTTTCACATCACTATTTTTTGTTTCAGTTCTGTTCTAGCCTGAGCTCAGAATTGTACTGCTTGAAGCAGTGTTACAGTAAGTCTCCTACATATGAAACTTCAAGTTGCGAACTTTCAAAGATGCAAACGTGCGTTCGCATGTCCAGTCAGGTAAGTTAGTTCACGTGTCTGGCGTACATTGTCACGTGCACGCATCCTCTACAGGTAGTTGTGCTTTTGTGTTCTTTACTGTACAGTACTGTATAGAGTACAGTAGTACAGTATCTTTATTTCAAGCCCAGGATGTCCGGAAGCAAGCGTAAAAGCAGCAGTGATGTAGCCGGTAATGCTAAGAAGCTCCAAGTGTTAATGATGGAAACAAAAGTGAAAATGATTGAGAGAGTGGAGCGAGGCAAAAAGATGGTAGACCTGATGGAACTGGAGGCCCAGAGAAAGGACAAAGAAAGAAAAGAGGAAGAAGAAGTAACTGAAGAACCGAAGAGATTCAGGATGCATGAAATGGCGAGGGGATTTTCTTTATTTGAGGAGGCACTGTTAGTTTTTGAGGCATAGGACCCAAACACAGAATGGTACACGAAGGTTGGAGCAACTGTTCACAATGCAATCCAGTGCTACCGTGTCATCTATGATGAGAAAAAAAGAGCTACTACCCAGACATCACTGGATCACTTTTTCAAGAAGGTAGATAGAATTGAATCCAGCAAGGAACCAGAACCTGTGCTATCAACGTCCGGCGTGAGTGAAATTGCAGCTTGCCCTCCGTCTCCTATTGCTGATGATCCTTCAGCTCTACCATCTCCCACCTCCTCTCCCTCCTCCAGTCAGTAACTCTTCTTGCCTGTTCACTCGATGCCAGCCCCTGTATGCCAGCTGTTGTACTGTACTATTGTACTTTTCATGGTACAGTACTATAAGATTAAAAATGTTTTCTTTATCTTTTGTGTTTGTTTTTTAATGTATTATTTGTGTGAAAAGTATTATAAACCTATTACAGTGCAGTGCTATATAGCTGATTGTGTTAGTTGGGTACCTAGGCTAACTTTGGTGGACTTAACGAACAAATTGGCGTTATGAATGTGCTCTCGGAATGGAACTTGTTCGTATGTAGGGGACTTAACTGTAATTTCAGCCTATGTGAAAATTTTGTGTTAGAGTTAAATATTACTTTTATTTTGCACTAAATATGATAGTGGGTGGAGGGAAGCTATGAAAAAAATGTACAGTATTAGGTAAGCCTAATTGCATATGGTGATGAGAACATGTAAGTGGTAGCCAGGAGCTCTGAGTTCTGGCTTAAAATTTGCCTCATTCTCCTTGTGTGACCGTAGCAAATCATTTAACTTCCCTGTGGTTCTGTTACTTCATCAGTCAGACGGAGACAATAATATCTACGCATTCATTCACAGATTACAATTTCCTTAAGGGCAGAGATCTTGTCATTTTCAAGAGATTTTTCCTAGCATTTTTTATAGTGCTAGGCACTGATAGGTACTTGAAAACAATTGGTCTAAAGTTTAATACATGAATGAAATGAATTGAGGCATTAGGCATTAAATTTATTGAAAATTGTAAATATTAAATAATTATACCATGGTATTATCAAAGAAAACATGTAGATGGATTATGGAGACATATGTCAATTAAGTTTGATTATTTTCATTAAATCGAAGATGATAACTGTACGATTCAGCAGAAATATCACTGCACTGGGAATCAGGAGACTTAGGGTCCAAGAACAGCCTGGAGTCCCCCCAAAGGCATTGAGTCATGGAGTTGTGTAGGTGGAAATGTTCTCCGAGGTGTACTTCTCTTTGTTATTTTATGGAAGAGGAAAGCAGCACTCATGTATCTGTGGACCTAGAGCTGCTGATAACCAGGTCTCTTTGCTTCATCTTTCGAGCTCTTCCCTCCATGACTTGGCCAAGTCCCTGACTACACTAGCTGGTTGTCTTCTCTAAAAGGTTGAGCTAGGTGATAAGAGTTTCTTAGGGTTACAAATTTCAGATCATTTATGGGGGATATCTCTTCCTTTCTTGGTTTTTATCTCCTATTTGCATCTTTAGTAAATTCAAACAAGGCTTCCTTCAACACATGGATGGATAAAAGATACTTCAATAATGTTTGTTGTCACCTTGCTGACACTTTATTTCTGAATGAAACAAATGAACCACAAAATAACAACAGCAACTCTATAATACATTTTAAAGGAGCTTGATTCTCAGACTTCTTTGCCAAGGAATATGTCTGGCCTTTTCCCATTCTAACTTGTGCAAGGCTTAATCCTGTTTCAAGGCAAAACATTTCCAAAGTTGCTAGTGAATATGGAGCAAACAGTTCTGGACTCACTCCTGGTAACCTGAACAAACTATTCTGCAAACTTTCATTATATGGGGGGAAGGAGACCACAGTGACAGGAAGGCCCTTCTTGCCAAATGGGTAAAGTTAGAAAGAAAACAGGATGTTGACATGGAGAAGAAACAAAGAGTTGCCTGAAATCCTTCAGAGAATGCAGAAGTTTCCACAATTGTTTTACTCTCTGGTAATGATTAAGGATGCTTTAAATTTGTTGTGCCTTAGAAAGTTAGGTGTTGAAACATTGAATATCCATTAACATTTTAAAATATTATTTTTCTATCTATCTTTCTTTTTAAAAAAATTCCCTTCTAAGAGATTTATTAGTTTCCAAGGAACCTGGGTCCTTGACGATTTTGTCAAGTTCGAGACTTCTTTTAAGTGAGAAAGAAATCAATTTCTAGTGTTTAAAGAACGCCATTAGTTTAGATTTTCTTGCTTTAGAACAGAATTCTAACTGAAACTTCAACTTTTCCTCAGAAAACAGTCAGTTTTGGCTTTACTGTAGAAACTTACACTCATCTAGAACAGGGATATTCCCTACATCTGTTCTGATTTGGACAGTTCTGGGATTTCTGGTGCATTTCTAAGTCATTCATAGATCAGAGGACTCTTCAGAAATCAGTCCTTTGATGGGGGGGGGGGTGGAGGCAATTTAGAAATTTTGAAATTGTCGTTTTACTGTCGTTCACCTATAAGTATTTTCTGATTTGCTTTATTTCATTCTCCTTTACACAAGGATTACTAAGTATATGTTATCTATTTATTTCTTTATGTACTTTTTCTTTATTTATTTTAGTTTCCATATGGTGGGGTTTTCGTTGCTTCATTTTGCTACTTAACTCACTGCAGTTCCAGGAACTGATTTCCTGATACTCACAGGGCTAGGCTGGATCTGGATTAGATGGTGCGGT